>NC_090319.1:298676704-298979217 GCF_040869045.1 Eurosta solidaginis
TGCTCAGTCAATAAAATGTACCAGAACAATAACATTTTACCTAGGATATAGTAATTTATGCTAGGCATTAAAAAGAAAAGTGTTGGCAAACACATTGTCGTTAATTTTTGATGAAATAACCGACTAATAAAAAAAAACTTTTGTTTTATAATAATATTAACTAGTATCGCCTGTGGTCGAAACTCTTATTTTTTCCAACTCAGTCTATGCATCCAGTGTTGGGGGTAGTGAAATAATGCGTTAATAGTCAAGCAGTGAGCGGAAATATAGCAAACTGGTCTAACTTACTTAAAATTTTCATTAAGACACTGTAATTTTTATTGTATTTTCTTAAATTTTCTACAAAATTTTCAAATGTAATTATAACCTTTTGGTATGGAGCTCCTTAAACAAAAATATAAAAAATATGTGAAATCAAAAGAAATTGACATAGAATTAAAGTGAAATTACTTGACATTAAATTGAAAAATAGGTTTTTCCACACCATCCGGGAGGTCCCCGTTGGGGCGCTACCGAAGTAGTTTTGTGTGCTCGGTTCCCCAGTGGGCCTATATCTCCCATATACATATATCGCCCATTTACTTCAATAGTGTCATAGCCTATTTCACGCCACCCGTTAGGTATGCAATTGGCGCTTTACCGAGTTTAATTTTGTATAAATACATATGTAGTATGTACATAAGTGTGACACAAAACGAAAATTTCGAATAGAATAGAGGATACCTTCATACAAAATAAAAATATAAAAAAATTATGTAATGAGAAAGAAGGCAGAGTTTAATAAAAAAAATTTAAATGAAAGAAAAAAAAATAAAGTACTTAAAGTGCGAAAAAATTAAGTGATGTGAATAAACAGTTCCATATAAAAACGCAAAAAGTACACTTGGACCTTTTTCCGGGTTTTGATGTTATCATTGTGGAAATATGAAGATTCTAATATTCGGATATTTAATGTTGGGATTCCCATTGAGATCTATGTACGTAATTAATTTGTATTAAATTTGTAAACATTCATATTCATGAAATGGAGATGAATATATATGACCATATCTACCATAAAATATCGTCTGTGAACGATATAATACTAAGATATAGCAAAGCAGAATAAATTGAAAAAAAAAAGAAAAAGCAACAAAAACATTGAAATTATTCACGCAAACATATTTAATAAAATAAAATTGATTTCATAATTTTAAGCGACATAAACAAATTAGGATTATGGGATCTAAGCATCCGATTAATGGGCATATAATCAAACAAAGTTAGCCTAATAATAAATATAGTGGGTAATATACTGCCTGCATATTTCGACCTAAAATCGAAAACGTTTTTGGGTCGTTTTTTTCGTTTAATATACAACGTGAAATTTTCCGATTCAATCAAGTTGCATTTAAATAATAATAAACTAAGTTGAAATAAAAGATAATATAATAAAATAAAATAAGAAATATCAAAATAAATTAGCATAAAAGACAATATACAAATTTTAATGTAATATCTTTGTAGCAAATTTAATATACAACGTGATAAAAGATAATATAATAAAATAAAATAAGAAATATCAAAATAAATTAACATAAAAGACAATATACAAATTTTAATGTAATATCTTTGTAGCAAATTTATTTATTTTTTGTTCACTATAAGACGTGCTATATCTAAAATGAGCATAAAATCTGGAAATGCAAAAAACATTTGGGTCAAATTTGCAATTAATTGTTATAAATAAATAAATTTAGTGAGTTTGAACAAAATTTGACTCATTTTTTCTGATTTTTTTTTTTTAAAGCACCTAAAATGAAAAACAAAGAATCTGTTAAATAAAGACCTATGCTTTTACGTGTAAGTAAAATTTGTCCAAAAAATAGGCCGGTAAAGTTATTACTTCTCTTTAAAGTTTTTTGTGCGCTAACAATTATTTTAGAACAATTTTTTAAAGATTTTGGTACAAACCAATATAGGTAATTGGAAACAATATTTTATTTCAAAAGAAAATGAGCGAAACAGTAGTTCTCTCACCGTTTGTCGTGTACAAATATATACATATGTAGAGATGAAACATTTGAGCAACGGAACAATTGAGAATTTGGAGCTATGTACTCAGGGGGGTTTGTGAACATAATGCGTCCTACAGATGGCAATTTCGATAGTTGCACAGATTTTCGAATTTACAAAAAACTTTTTCTATTAATTATAAACAAATAGAGTAATATTTGTTAACAAAGATAGGCCTATGCACTGCGGCTGATCAATACGAATCGATTCACATAACTTTTATATGATTTTACGTATGCTAAGTACGCGAAACAGCCTGTCAATTGATTGTATGGAAATTTTGTTAGCGTATTAATATAATATTAATAACGGCTAGACATTTCGATCGGTTATACAACACAATGAAAATATATGAAAATAAAAATTGCTTCTCGCCTAGCATATCTTATAGCGAGCACTCTGTCGTGAGCCTAACACTTTCAAAACTTATACAAAGAAATTCTATAAATTACTTCTCGTTTGGCACGTTGATATTTAAATCTTTCTCACCCAGCTTAATGAGTTCAAGGAATTCCAGGACTATTGTGGTGTTAAGCCATGCAAGGTAATTGAAAACTAAGTATATTGGCACAAGAAATATTTTAACTCGAATACAGAAGTAAGCAAATGCAAAAGAGATTTGATTTCGGAAGAAATGTTTTGTATAAAATTATTCCCGTAGGTGCTAGCAGAACCCCTGGGGCCTGGGATAACTCACACTTACTGAATCTAGGCTCTGATATGAAGTTTAAACGTCAAGGGAAAAGTAAGCATCTATAAAAATAGCACTAACAAAATTGCCTAGTTTCATTTATGATTTACTGAGTTTTCCACATACATAGTTCGGCAACACCAGAACGCAAATTTTAAACCGTTTCTTACTAAAACCTAACTGCACTATACATTTTATTTCATTGCAATCAACAAGATAATGCTAATACTAAAACCAAGAGCTTTGTGACCAAAACTAGGTTCACAACGTTTGGTTGGTGAAAGACATAGACTTATCCTATGTCAAAATATAGTACCATTTTTGGTTGCATGCACATATATTTGTTTGTTCAGCTTGAATTAAAGGAAAGGCTTCACTATGTTAGTAAAATTTTATATGGAAACATCCTAAAATTTTTTATTTTATACTGATAAAATAAAACAAAAATTTGGTCCTTTTTTCGATGAATGAAAACATGGTGTAGCAACCGTGTTCGCTTTACCGAAAATGTCTCACTTGTAGATACGAGGTTAACGAATAAACGGTTGTGTATATGCATATTATGCATGATAAGTTTCTACATAGGTATATTGTAATTTATTCTGTGAAAGTACATAATGTAAACAAATACATATGTATAGCAAGAGGCAACACTTTTTTACTATTATCTTTACTTATTTGCGCTTACAATTCTTTATTTTTCAGTTTTGCCTTTTTCTAAACAACAGCTGTTGTGTGGTTATTTCGATGTAACCACCTACTTTTGTGAGTTAAAGATTATCCGGCTACTTTCGCGGGTAGAATACCAAAAGGGTGTAAAAGTTGCCACATGATTTCGTTACCGTGGTGAAGAATGTTGTTACCACACTAGAATTGGGGCGTAAGTGAAGACGACTATTGTCCAACGGCATATCAAATTTGATATTAAAATTTTATTTTGATCTAGTGAAAATCAAGCATTAGTAGTCTGCATAGGAGGGACGAACGAGGAAACAATATCCAATCGCATGCAACAAGCCCTGCTTATCATAAAAAAGGTGTGTAATATAAAAGGACTTTCAATCAATCCTAACTAAATTTCCTAGTGTCTCTTACTTGGAGAGGAAAAATATCTATGTTAGAAGCATGGGTGTCTGGCACCAAAATCCGATTTTCAAGGTAAGCAAAATATCTAGGGGTTACACTGAACAGAACCGCCAGGTGGAATGGCTCATCCAAATGTTATCTTGAACAAAGCAACAAAAGTATTCTTTGCCTGCATTCGACTCAATGACAATAAGGGTGTGTCATTGTCGTCGTCGACATCGTTGTCGTTTTTCAGTCGACGTCACTTCGTATCGACGTCGTCGTCACTTCGACATACCTACAAACATAAATAAAATCTCCATGTATTTTGTTTTTGTAAGTTCGATGGACAAATGTCAAAATCGTACTGCGCCGGAAGTTGATGTATCAAATCAAATAAAAAAAGGTTATAATCAGCTGTCCCATGCTGCCACCTTGTATCGTTCTGCCATGGTATTGGATAAGCTTTTGAGACGACGACGACAATTTATCGATAGAACGAAAGGAAAAATATACCATCTCTGCCATTTCTGGATCAGCTGTTAGATTTTCTTCACTATTTCTGTATCTTTTTTGCGATTTGAGATTTGTTTAAATATTTCATTTAAAGATTTTACAAAAATGTTTTATTATGACAGTAGTGCGAGCTCTAGTGACGAAAATAATAAAGAGGAGCTTAGACTCAATAGAAAAAAATTTGAAATAACTCCGATTTTTTCTAGCTCAGCTACAACCTCCAATTGTTGCGCACTCGTCATTATAAGCTTTTATTTACTTTCACTTTACATTTTTGGCGATGGAACAGAGCAGAGATCTGCAATGAGTAGTTGTATACTGAACGCGACATAGGCAAAGTCACAATAAAATATGATTTTAAGTCAGTTAACACTCGAATAGAAGAATTTGACTGTTCAAACTTGACTTCGAAGTAACCTTGTAATGTTGATGCATTAAAAGAAATGGATAGGATGAGAAACGTTACAAATAACTAAGTAAAGATTACATAACGAATTTAAACAATATTTTACCCTACTAAAATTTAAAAAAATTCATATTTAAATTAAATTTAAGAAAAAAGCTTTTCTAAGAATAAGCTTCTATTACTTGTAAATAAAACGAACTAAAAAGTAAAAAATAAAATTGAAGAAAAAACTTTTTTAAAAATAAGCTTTTATTATTGGTTAATAAAATTAACTAAAAAGTGAAAAATAAATTGACTGTAAAGAAATATAACACTTTATAAGTTCATTGTACCCTTTAACGATAATTAGGCTTTTTCGTCGGCGACAAAAAAATTCCATATTGTACATAATTATATATTTTTAACATTGAAACTTTACACCTAAATTTTTATACTCAGTTGAGCAGAGCTCACAGAGTATATTAACTTTGATTGGATAACGGTTGGTTGTACAGGTATAAAGGAATCGAGATAGATATAGACTTCCATATATCAAAATCATCAGTATCGAAAAAAAATTCGATTGAGCCATGTCCGTCCGTCCGTCCGTCTGTCCGTTAACACGATAACTTTAGTAAATTTTGAGGTATCTTGATGAAATTTGGTATGTAGGTTCCTGGGCACTCATCTCAGATCGCTATTTAAAATGAACGATATCGGACAATAACCACGCCCACTTTTTCGATATCGAAAATTTCGAAAAATCGAAAAAGTGCGATAATTCATTACCAAATACGGATTAAGCGATGAAACTTGGCAGGTGAGTTGAACTTATGACGCAGAATAGAAAACTAGTAAAATTTTGGACAGTGGGCGTGGCACCGCCCACTTTTAAAAGAAGGTAATTTAGAAGTTTTGCAAGCTGTAATTTGGCAGTCGTTGAAGATATCATGATGAAATTTGGCAGGAACATTACCCTTATTAGCATATGTCTGGTTAATAAAAATTAGCAAAATCGGAGAACGACCACGCCCACTTTTAAAAAAATTTTTTTTTTATTCAAATTTTAAAAGAAAAGTTAATATCTTTACAGTATATAAGTAAATTATGTCAAAATTCAAATCCAGTAATGATATGTTGCAACAAAATACAAAATTAAAAGAAAATTTCAAAATGGGCGTGGCTCCGCCCTTTTTCATTTAATTGGTCTAGGATACTTTTAATGCCATAAGTCGAACAAAAATTTACCAATCCTTGTGAAATTTGGTAGAGGCTTCGATTCTAGGACGATAACTGTTTTCTGTGAAAAAGGGCGAAATCGGTTGAAGCCACGCCCAGTTTTTGTACACAGTCGACCGTCTGTCCTTCCGCTCGGCTGTTAACAGGATAACTTGAGCAAAAATCGATATATCTTTACTAAACTCAGTTCACGTACTTATCTGAACTCACTTTGTATTGGTGTAAAAAATGGCCGAAATCCGACCATGACCACGCCCACTTTTTCGATATCGAAATTACGAAAAATGAAAAAAATGCCATAATTATATACCAAATACGAAAAAAGGGATGAAACATGGTAATTGTATTGATCTATTGACGCAAAATATAACTTTAGAAAAAAACTTGGTAAAATGGGTGTGACACCTACCATATTAAGTAGAAGAAAATGAAAAAGTTTTGCAGGGCGAAATCAAAAGCCCTTGGAATCTTGGAAGGAATACTGTCCTGGTATTATATATATAAATAAATTAGCGGTACCCGACAGATGATGTTCTGGATCACCCTGGTCCACATTTTGGTCGATATATCGAAAACGCCTTCACATATACAACTAAGGGCCACTCCCTTTTAAAACCCTCATTAATACCTTTAATTTGATACCCATATCGTACAAACACATTCTAGAGTCACCCCTGGTCCACGAAAAGGCGTCCACATATAGAACTAAGGCCCACTCCTTTTTAAAATACTCATTAACACCTTTCATTTGATACCCATATCGTACAAAAAAAATCTAGTCACCCCTGGCCCACCTTTATGGCGATATCTCGAAAAGGCATCCACATATAGAACTAAGGCCCACTCCCTTTTAAAATACTCATTAACACCTTTCATTTGATACCCATATCGTACAAACAAATTCTAGAGTCACCCCTGGTCCACCTTTATGGCGATATCTCGAAAAGGCGTCCACCTATAGAACTAAGGCCCACTTCCTTTTAAAACACTTATTAGCACCTTTCGTTTGATATCCATATTGTACAAACGCATTCTAGAGTCAACCCTGGTCCACTTTTATAACGATATTCCGAATAGGCGTCCACCTATAGAACTAAGGCCCACTCCCTTCCAAAATACTCATTAACACCTTTCATTTGATACCCATATAGTACAAACAAATTCTAGAGTCACCCCTGGTCCACCTTTATGGCGATATCTCGAAAAGGCGTCCACATATAGAACTGAGGTCCACGCCCTCTTAAAATACTCATTAACACCTTTCATTTGATACTCATATCGTACAAACAAATTCTAGAGTCACTCCTGGTCCATCTTTATGGCGATATCTCGAAAAGGCGTCCATCTATAGAACTTAAGCCCACGCCCTTTTAAAATACTCATTAATACCTTTCATTTGATACCCATATCGTACAAACAAATTCTAGAGTCAGGCCTGGTCCACCTTTATGGCGATATCCCTAAATGGCGTCCATCTATAGAACTATGGCCCACTTCCTCTTAAAATACTTTTTAATACCTTCCATTTGATACACATGTCATACAAACACATTCCAGGGTTACCCTAGGTTCTTTTTACAACATGGTGATTTTCCCTTACTTTGTCTCCACAGCTCTCAACTGAGTATGTAATGTTCGGTTACACCCGAACTTAGCCTTCCTTACTTGTTAAATCTTAAAGTTTATATCACAGTCCTAATTGTTCTAATAAAAGCGTGTTACATTGTGATAGCAAGAAAAGGAGGTCCTAAATGTTCTTAATTATACCATCAAAATGTAACACTCTTTTTATTAGAACAATTAGGACTGTGATGTAAACTGTAAGATTTAAAAATTTAGGTGTAAAGTTTTAATGTTAACAAATAAGGAAGGTTAAGTTCGGGTGTAACCGAACATTACATACTCAGTTGAGAGCTATGGCGACAACATAAGGGAAAATAACCATGTAGGAAAATGAACCGAGGGTAACCCTGGAATGTGTTTATATGACATGTGTATCAAATGAAAGGTATTAAAGAGTATTTTATGAGGGAATGAGCCATAGTTCTATAGGTGGACGCCATTTAGGGATATCGCCATAAAGGTGGACCAGGGCTGACTCTAGAATTTGTTTGTACGATATGGGTATCAAATGAAAGGTATTAATGAGTATTTTAAAAGGGCGTGGGCCTAAGTTCTATAGATGGACGCCTTTTCGAGATATCGCCATAAAGATGGACCAGGAGTGACTCTAGAATTTGTTTGTACGATATGAGTATCAAATGAAAGGTGTTAATGAGTATTTTAAAAGGGAGTGATCCTTAGTTCCATAGGTGGACGCCGTTTCGAGATATCGCCATAAAGGTGTTTCAATGACGGTATTAAAATAAATCTAATATATATTCTAATTTATATTATAAATGGGAAAGTTTGGATGTTTGGATGTTTGTATGTTTGGATGTTTGGATGTTTGGATGTTTGTCCAGACGTTTGTCTTTGTGACTCAATCACGCAAGAACGGCTGGACCGATTTGGATGAAATTTTGCACACATATAGCCAATAGTCTAGAAGGATCTACTAGCTATACATTTTTCAAAAGGGGCGTGGTCCCCGCCCCCTAGGAACAGTTATAATTTAATTATTATATTTTTTCGTCTTTGCGACTGAATCACGCCAGAATGGCTACACGGATTTTGATGAAATTTGGGACACAGACTATACTCTACTAGCGAAATTATTTCCGAACATGGAAAGAGGGATGGGGTCTTACGACCCCTTCGAGCAATTACTTTTTAATAATTTTTACACATTATAACTTTACGTATACTGGCCGTCACCAATATCACAGACTCAAGGGGTCAAATAAGTCGAGGGCTTACAAAGTAAGCAATGACACCCACATCATTTCTGGATGGTTTTCGGGATCCGTCCGGGATCCCGTCGGGGTAATTTCGGGGCTATTTCCGGATCATTAAGATGGTTTCTGGATGGTTTTCGAGATCCGTCCGGGATCCCGTCGGGGTCATTTTGGGACTTTTTCTCGACTAATACGGGATCATTTGGGGACCCTTTCGGCATCATTTCTGGATGGTTTTCGGGATCCGTCAGCGATCCCGTCAGGGTCATTTCGGGACTATTTCGGCATAATTTGGGATACCTACCGGCATCATTTCTGGATGATTTTCGGTATCCGTCCGGGATCCCGTCGGGTCATTTCGGGACTTTTGTGGGATCATTTGGGGTCTCTTCCGGCATCATTTCTGGATGGTTTTCGGGATCCGTCCGGGATCCCGTCGACGTCATTTCGGGACTATTTCGGCATCATTTGGGGTACCTGCCGGCATCATTTCTAGATGGTTTTTGGGATCCGTCCGGGATCCCGTCAGGGTCATTTCGCAACTTTTTCTCGACTAATACAGGATCATTTGGGGAACCTTTCAGCATCATTTCTGGATGGCTTACGGGATCCGTCCGGGATCCCGTCGACGTCATTTCGAGACTATTGGGTGATCTTTGGGGACCTTTCCGGCATCATTTCTGGATGGTTTTCGGTATTCGTTCGGGATCCCATCGGGGTCATTTTAGGACTTTTTCGGGATGATTTGGGGTCCCTTTTGGCATCATTTATGGATGGCTTTCGGGATTCGTCCAGGATCACGTCGGGGTCATTTCAGGACTTTTCCGATATCATTTGGGGTACCTTCCGGCATCATTTCCAGATGGTTTTCGGGATCCGTCTGGGATCCCGTTGTGGTCATTTCAGGGCTTTTTCGGGATCATTTGGAGACCCTTTCGCCATCATTTCTGGATGGTTTTCGGGATCCGTCCGGGATCTCGTCAGGGTCGTTTCGGGACTATTTGGGGATCATTTGGGAACCTTTAGGGCATCATTTCTGGATAGTTTCCGGGATCCCTTCAGGGTCATTTCAGGATCATTTGGGGTCCCTTCCGGCATAATTTCTGCATGGTTTTCGGGATCCGTCTGGGATCCCGTCGGGGTCATTTCAGCGCTTTTTCGGGATCATTTGGAGACCCTTTCGCCATCATTTCCAGATGGTTTTCGGGATCTGTCCGGGATTCCGTCAGCGTCATATCGGGACTATTAGGGGACCTTTTCGGCATCATTTCTGTATAGTTTTAGGGATCCGTTCGGGATCCCGACAGGGTCATTTCGGGATCATTTGGGGTACCTACCGGCATCATTTCTGGTTGGTTTTCGGGATGCGTCTGGGATTCCGTCGGGGTCATTTCGGGACTATTTCGGGATCATTTGGGTACCTACCGGCATCATTTCTGGATGGTTTTCGTGATCCGTCCGCGATTCGTCAGGGTAATTTCTGGTCTTTTCCGAGACTATTTCAGGATCATTTTGGGACCCTTCCAAGATCATTCCTGGATGGATTTCAGGATATGTCCGTGGTCCCGTTAGGATCACTTAGGGATCCGTTCGAGATCCCGTCAAGGTCATTTCGGGACTTCTTTTGGACTATTTCGGGATAATTTTTGGATGGTTTTCGGGATCCGTCCGGGATCCCGTCGGGGTCCTTTAGGGGCTTTTTCAGGGCTAATACGGGATCATTTGGGGACCCTTGGCATCACTTCTGGATGGATTTCGGGATCTGTACGGGAACCCAGCATGGGTCATTTCATGACTTTGTCTGTATTATTTCGGGATCATTTGGTGACCCTTCCGGCATCAATTGTTGATGATTTGCCGGATTCATCAGGGTAATTTCGGTACCATTTTGGGATCATTTGGGGACCCTTCCGAGATCATTTCTGGATCCGTCCGGGATGGCGTAGGAGTCATTTCGGGATTTTTTTTGTTACTTTTTCGGGATTATTATGGGACCCTTCCGGGATCATTTCTGGATCCGTGCGGAAGCCCATCGGGGTCATTTCCGAACTATTTCGCGAATAATACGGGATCATTTGGGAACCCTTTCGCCATCATTTCTGGAAGGTTTTCGGGATCCATCCGGGACCTCGTGAGGGTCGTTTCGGGACTATATGGGGATCATTTGGGAACCTTTCGGGCATCATTCCTGGATAGTTTCCGGGATGTCTCGGGGATCCCTTCAGGGTAATTTCGGGACTATTTCGGGATCATTTGGGGTGCCTAGATGGATGGTTTTCGTGATCCATCCGGGATCCCGTCGGGGTAATTTCGGGAATTTTTCGGGATCATTTGGCGTCCCTTCCGTCATCATTTCTGGATCATTTTCGGGATCCGTCCGGGATCACTACTTTTTAGGGATCATTTGGGGTCCCTTCCGGCATCATTTCTGGATGGTTTTCGGGATCCGTCCGGAATCCCGTCGGTGTCATTTGGGGACTTTTTCTCGACTTTCTCAACTTTTTCTCCCTTTCGGCATAACTTCAGGATGGTTTCCGGGATCCGTCCGGGATCCTGTCAGTGTCAATTCGGTACTATTAGGGGATCATTTGAGGACCTTTCGGTATCATATCTGGATGGTTTTCGTTATCCGCACTGGATCCCGTCGGGGTAATTTCGGGACTTTTACGGGATCATTTGGGGTCCCTTCCGGCATCTTTTTCGGTACTGTTCCGGGATCATTTGGGGATCCTTCGGGGATAATTTCTGGATTGCTTTCGGGATCCCGTCAGGGTAATTTCGGGACTTTTTCAGGCCTATTTCGCGGTCAATATGAACCCTTTAGAGAGCAATTCCGCATGGCTTTCTGAATCCGTCCGGGATCCCGTCGGTGCAATTTGGGGACTTTTTCGGGATCACTTTGGGACTCTGAGTTTTTCCGGGACTTTTTCCGGACTATTTCGGGATCATTTGCGGACCGTTCAGGAATCAATTCTGGATGGTTTTCGGGATCCGTCCGGGATCCCGTCAGGGTCATTTCGGGACTTTTCGTGACTACTTCGGGATTATTTTGGGACCCTTCCAGCATCATTTCTGATTAGTTTTCGGGATTTGTCCGGGATCCCGTCGGCATCATTTCGTGACTATTTTGGTGTCATTTAGCGACCCTTCTGGGATCATTTTAGGTCTCTTCGAAACCGGTAATTCAGCACACATGGCCGTGGATTTACTGCAAATTATTCGTAATTAAAATTCGGTATGTTTTATCTTTAATATCTAACACAGCTTTTTCGTTCTATTTTTAAATTAATCCTGTAACGAACTGTAACAACTATAATTACAATTTTTTTAATATTTTAACCAACTAAATACCAGAAAAACAACACTACTTTCATTTAAAAAATTCTTTTTGGTTTTAGCTAATTGTAGTTTCACTCCTTTGTTCTATGAGTAGTAATTGTTTCAGCCCTGTCATATCAATTAATTTAACTTAAAAACAAAATGTATTTTTTTTAGTTCGAAAAAAGTGTATTGCACTATTCACGTAAGCGTGCCTATCAGCTCATTTAGTTCTTTTTTTAATGAGTATTTTAAAAGGACGTGGGGCTTAGTTCTATAGGTGGACTAGGGGTGACTCTAGAGTGCGTTTGTACAATATTGGTATCAAACGAAAGGTGTTAATGAGCCTTTTTAAAAGGGAGTGGGCCTTAGTTCTATAGGTGGTCGCCTTTTAGAGATATCGCCATAAAGGTGGACCAGGGGTGACTCTAGAATGTGTTTGTACGATATGGGTATCAAATTAAAGGTATTAATGAGGGTTTTAAAAGGGAGTGGTGGTAGTTGTATATGTGAAGGCGTTTTCCAGATATCGACCAAAATGTGGACCAGGGTGACCCAGAACATCATCTGTTGGATACCGCTAATTTATTTATATATGTTAATTTGCCAAGATTCCAAGGGCTTTTGATTTCGCCCTGCAGAACTTTTTCATTTTCTTCTACTTAATATGGTAGGTGGCACACCCATTTTACAAAGTTTTTTTCTAAAGTTATATTTTGCGTCAAAAAACCAATCCAATTACCATGTTTCATCCCTTTCTTCGTATTTGGTATAGAATTATGACATTTTTTTCATTTTCGATATCGAAAAAGTTGGCGTGGTCATAGTCGGATTTCGGCATTTTTTATACCAATACAAAGTGAGTTCAGTTAAGTACGTGTACTGAGTTTAGTAAAGATATATCGATTTTTGCTCAAGTTATCGTGTTAACGGCCGAGCGGAAGGACAGACGGTCGACTGTGTATAAAAACTGGGCGTGGCTTCAACCGATTTCGCCCTTTTTCACAGAAATAAGTTATCGTCCTAGAATCTAAGCTCCTACCAAATTTCACAAGGATTGGTAAATTTTTGTTCGACTTATGGCATTAAAAGTATCCTAGACAAATTAAATGAAAAAGGGCGGAGCCACGCCCATTTTAAAATTTTATTTTATTTTTGCACCATATCATTACTGGAGTTGAATGTTGACATCATTTACTTATATACTGTAAAGATATTAAATTTTTTGTTAAAATTTGACTTAAAACAAAATTTTTTTTAAAGTTGGCGTGGTCGTTCTCCGATTTTGCAAATTTTCATTAAGCATATATATAGTAATAGGGGTAACGTTCCTGCCAAATTTCATCATGATATCTCCAACGACTGCCAAATTACAGCTTGCAAAACTTTTTAATTACCTTCTTTTAAAAGTGGGCCGTGCCACGCCCTTGTCCAAAATTTTTCTAATTTTCTATTTTGCGTCATAAGTTCAACTCACCTACCAAGTTTCATCTCTTTATCCGTCTTTGGTAATGAATTTTCGCACTTCTTCGGTTTTTCGAAATTTTCGATATCGAAAAACTGGGAGTGGTTATAGTCCGATATCGTTCATTTAAAATAGCGATCTGAGATGAGTGCTCAGGAACCTACATACCAAATTTCATCTAGATACATCAAAATTTACTCAAGTTATCGTGTTAACGGACGGACGGACGGACGGACATGGCTCATTCAAATTTTTTTTCGATCCTGATGATTTTGATATATTGAAGTCTATATCTATCTCGATTCCTTTATACCTGTACAACCAACCGTTATCCAATCAAAGTTAATATACTTTGTGAGCTCTGCTCAACTTAGTATAAAAATATATAATTATGTACAATATGGAATTTTTTTGTCGCCGACGAAAAAGCTTAATTATCGTTAAAGGTTACAATGAACTTATGAAGTGTTATACTATGTTCAAACAGAAAAATAAATTGATGCAATTTCGATTTAAATTGAGTGGTGTTCATACAACTCATTTTAGCTTACACAATAGTAATTTGATAGTTGGTTGGCTCATCTCTACAGCAACAACATACCTTTGTTCAGACTGTCAAAATATGCGTGTTGGTATTAGGCGAATGGAATGGAATGAAAACATACAATTTTGAAATTTTTGTGTGTTGTCAGAAAATGTGTTCAATGCTTTGGTTTCATTTTGAGTTTGCCATCTTCTTTTGACAATCCCTACTCCAGTGAAATGAAAAAAATAAAATCAGCTGATGAGATGAGCCAACCATATAGTTGAGCCATGCGTAACTGACGTTTAAACCTACTCAATAAACACACTTTCCAAGGTTGCATTTGCAGTTTGGAACAATTTATTACGCAATTTTTTTAAACAGGCAATTTATTATTACAATTTAATATATGATAAATTGCGCATTAAATTGCCCACATGGTATAAATTGCCAATTTGGTGTGTGTTTGTACATAGTATTATATTTCTTTAAAGTCAATTTATTTTTCACTTTTTAGTTAATTTTATTAACCAATAATAAAAGCTTATTTTTAAAAGTTTTTTTTCTTAAATTTTTTTTCATTTTGAATATTTAAAAAACAATGCATATTACATATTTGTATATTTAATTAATTAAAAAAGAAATGTTTTGCTTACAAATTTTTCTTCTGTCGTCTGTAAAAACAGCGTCGACAAAAATGGCGTCGTGTGAGGGCGATGACGACAGCAAATTTGCTTAGCGAATACTAAACATGCGTCGATAGTCGTCAATAGTTATCGAAAACGACGATGGCAATACCGGATTTAACACGTCTCTTCAAAAAACGCGAGTACTCTATAAATAGTGTAAGGAATACTCCTTTAGGAGTATAGGAGTGTTCCAAAACTAATCTGTATTCATACAAAAAATGTGCTCCAATTAACATTGCGATGTCCTAGGAGAGGAGTAGGTGATCCCACTCTCGCTTTGTTTGTGAGTATTCCATAGAGTACATACGTGAGAGTACTTTCCAAAGTACTTTCACTGTAGTACTCCATGGAGCACCCACAGAGGATCATATGCCAAAGTACTAAAGAGGAATTGTGTCGGAAAGAATTATCGGAGTGAATTTCATTGAAAATGAAAGTAAATGAAGAGGGGCAATACAACTTTTATATTTTATACTACGAATATTCTTATGTTATTTAGCATTTGCGTGAATAAAGAAACTAATATTTATCTATACTATAGTATGTGTACATAATACCAGTGCGCGGTTGCATTTTATCAGAGTTGCCATAGTAAAATTTTATTATCAGTTATTTGTATGCAATATTTTACTTTTGGCAACTCTGTTCGATCGTCATCGTGTCGTGATCACTGTCGTTAAAAAACGAGCAATGGTCGGCTGAAAAAATTGCAAAGGAGTATTGTTAGAGTACTCCAACATCAAGAAAATGGAACACGTAATCCACCAATTTTTGCAGGGGTGTCGTGAGTCGTCGTCGTTCAGTGACGACGACGACAATGACAATAAGGGTGAATGGCAAAACATGGGGGCTATCTCCAAAAACGGTGTACTGGAGCTTTGAAAACTGTTGTGAAGCCAATAACCAACTATGCTTCCTTAATTGAGTGGCCGAAGACCACGCAAAGAATAGCAATAACAAAATTAAGCAAACTGCATCTACTAGTTTGCATTGGCATAATGAGTGCGATGATACTTTAATAGATAAAAGGGGGACTCATGATAGCATATAAACTTATAAGGTGTAAAATTATATCCATTTACACACGCGGTTATATGAACGCACCTAGTAATACTCTTGATAAACTTGATTGTTTTTCAGCTGTATTATTTCCAAAAAAATTTTTTTGATGGTTATACAAATTAAAAAATACCAAGATTAAGTGAAAAATCAAAACTAAAACGTCTTTACTTGCTGATGTTGGATATTTTTGATGAAAATGCCGTCTGTAATGTCTGCAAGGTTGCATTCCTTTGAGTTTACCGCGTTTACACAATGAAATGTGCGCGTAAATTTATACAAATTGTGTAAATGATTTTTCATACAAAATTTGACAGCTCGTGCGTAAACTAGATAAATTTATACGTTTACACACTTTATAAGGCATTTATACGGTTACATGAGTCCCCCTAAAGAGGCAACACTTGCTTCACCAAGACTTAAAAACCTTTCTGAACTGAAGAACGGAAATATGACAGGGCATACGAAGGCTATAAGAAAATTCGTAGGAAATCCGATATGTGGACTATTTTTATATTGAAGTGAGACTTTCGCATTTACAACTGACTATTAATTAAATGAATGGTTTCTTGCATTTTGATTATAATATCTGATGACAACTAAAGCAGTTAATATAAAAAAGTGGTTTTATGGTGCACCCTAATACCTATGTGAGAGCAAGAAACTAGTTAGTGAAACTGAATACAATAACACTAAAATTACGTATTACAGTATAAAATGTCACTTTTTCCAGACCAGTTGGATATATGCCAATGAGACGTATTGAATATGTATTGTATGTACGAGGGACGGTAGAAGCATCATGATTAATTGACCTAAAATTACCATCACCCTCGGCATCATATCACTAATTGGCGCTTTACCACAAAAACGATTTGCAATCAGCACAAACCGATGTGAGCAGAAGAAGAGGCACGATCTTCATTGGCAGGACTAAACACGGAGATCGATTCAAGATTCCTGTGATTTTAGATTGCCGTCCTTGCGGGCGCATCAGCATCACACAAAAAAAAAACAACTTTATATATCAGAGCGATGTATGTATTTCGACGTGCTTAGTCCGTACCTGAGGTTCGTTTATATCGAAAAACTCCGATTGAGCAACTAGTAACGGAAATAGTTTACATAGGAATATGGCTTTAACCAAAAATATTATGTTATTATATTATTAAATGAAGGCACTACAACAATAAAGCAAGCTGCCACTCTTGTGTACGTAAACAAATCATCACTTACGCACATACATATAAGGCAACGGAGAGATACTCACAAGCGCGATGACTACGGCCGAATAGGGCTCACAAATACACACGCATATGACTATGAGAAACGTATAAACTACATATATACATGTATATCGCTGGTAACCAAGCAAGATATTCTAGAAGGCGAAACATCTAAACTTTAGTAGAAATATGCGAATGAAGCAACGGAAAGTATAACAGCAGCGCAAGCTGAGTAGTCAGCAATCAGTTTTGATTTAAGCACGCTATTGGTTGCGAAGTATAAGTGTTATTGTGAAGTACTTTCAAAGTAGTCTAATAAAGACCATTTTGCATTATTGAATATTGGAGTTATTTATTCAACAGTTTAGCAATTCGAAAGTTAGCAGAAGGTTTGGAATAAGCGGAATTTTCCTAAAATTCGTTACAATATAGTCTTTGTTATAAAAGTTGGGTTAGGTTGAACTGCACGCTAAATAACGAACTCACATAAACTCGATGTGCTCATTGTATTACCAAAATCAAACATCAAATGCTTGCGAAAATCTCGGAAGTGGTTTAGCAAACACTATCGAGTATTATCGACTGCTAAGTGAAATAGCAGAAGATGGGTTTGATGGTGAATGAGGACGAAACGAAGTACCTGCTGTCAGCGAGCAAAGAGTCACAGCATATGCGCCTTGGCAACCACTCTACTGTTGGCAGCTATAATTTCGAAATAGTAAAATACTTCGTTTATTTGGGAACCAGCATCAACACTAACAACAACATCAGCTCTGAAATACAGCGAAGAATCACTCTTGCCAATAAATACTACTTTGGACTAGGTAAGCATTTTAAAAGTAAAGTCCTCTCTCGGCATACGAAAAGCACACTCTGCAAGTAATTTATCGTTCCCGTCCTGCTATATGGTGCAGAAGCATGAACCATGACAACATCAGATGAAACGGCTCTGGGAGTGTTCGAGAGAAAAGTTCTTCGAAAGATTTATGGACCTCGACGCGTTGGCGATGGCGAGTACCGAAGAAAATTTAACGATGAGCTGTACGAGTTATACGCAGACATCAACATAAACATAAATAAATAAATGTAAGGCGCAATAATCTCCAAGAGATATAAGGCCGAGCTTCTCTTCCAATGTGCGTCGTGCTCCTCTTGATTTTGTCTACAAATTGGCCGGACGGGACCTACATGTTTTATGCCGACTCCGAACGGCATCTGCAAGGCAGATGAGTTTCACAGTTTTTCATGGCAGAAATACACCCGGAGCGCTTGCCAAACACTGCCGAGGGGCGACCCCGCTAGAGAAAAATTTTTTTGTCGCCGGTTGGCAGACAGAAGAAGCGATTGTCGCGCCTTATTGGAAGTAAGTGAAATAGCACCGTTTCGAAAACGTCCTATCTCAAAGGACTTACGCCACCCTCACGACCAAAAACCAATCAATGCACATATTAGGGATTTTTTTTATAAAGAAAACCGAAGAGTTTTGGGCAAATTCATAACAATAATAAGTGTGTGTGTTTTTTTTTTTAATTTATCGAATTTTTGAATAGAAAAATTACTGCAGTATACTTAGTAAATTGAACGAAGCCTACATCAGGCACAAGCTGATAGATTAACGAAATTTTTTGGGTTAAAAAACATTTAAATTGGTCAAGTATTGTTAAGCCTACAACGCACGTTGACAGTTTCCCTACCACAACGCATGCAAAAGAAAACGTCACATTTTGATTATTGTCATAATGAAAAATTAAAGCAACAATTGAGATATGTCCGTCCGCCTGTCCGTTAACACGATAACTTGAGTAAATATTGAGATACCTTAACCAAATTTGGTACACGAGCATATCTGGGCCCAGAATAGATTGGTATTGAAAATGAGCGAAATCCAAATCCAAAGCGAAAACCACGCCCACTTTTTATATATATAACATTTTGGAAAACACAAAAAACCTGATTATTTAGTAAATAATACACATAGAATGTTGAAAATTGACGTGTGGATTGATATTGAGACTCTTGATAAAAATTAGAAAAAAAATTTTTAAATGGGCGTGGCACCGCCCCTTTTATGACTAAGCAATTTTCTATGTTTCGGGAGCCATAACTCGAAGAATTAACATATCGTAATGAAATTGTGTACACGTATTTTCCTTATAGCAGAAAATATTTCTGGTAAAAATGGACGGGATCGGTTAAAGACCGCGGCAACTTAGATATAAAACAAGTTTAAAAGGTTTAAAAGGGTCGTAGACTAGAATAATAAGCTATAACTTAGGAAAAAATAGTTTTAAATCAATGATATTTCACTTATCAAGTTTTATTGTAAGAGGAAATGGGGAGACATTTTTTTTTAACGGGCGGTGCCACGTGTTATGTAGAAAAGTAAGTTATCTGAAATGAAATGTACAATTGAACCTCACGCTGAGTATATAATGTTCGATTACACCCGAACTTAGACAACTTTACTTGTTTTTAATTATTTTTTTATTTTGTCACACAGTGTATATAATTAATTGGCACTTAGAGGGTAAATTTAAATAAGGTAACTGTTCATAGCTTTGGTGGTTCTCAGTTCATACTATCAATGTGTTCTCTCTCTCCCCCTATCTCTCTCAGCACGAAAAAAATAAGAGTTTGATGGAACAAGCCAATACAACATATGGGTATTAGTCATCAATGGTTTGAAGCACTTTAGAGCCGGGCTAAAATGAAAACAGGTAAAATACCAAACAATAGCGAGTAAAGCAAAACAGAAAGCAATAGTGAAAAAGAAAAAAATGTGGCCACGAAACGCAGGTGAGATCATTGGCGATCTCTTTTCTTTACATGCGTGTTAAGTATTTATGGCGCTTGGTAAACAACAAAATATTAAAGTAACAACGATATGCACAACATCAAGAGAGCTTGTACTATGTCCAACATTGCGTCATGACAGCCACTTAAGCACAGGTTTTGCTTTTCAGCCTCCATTCGTCTCAATCGCTTGGAAATATTATTTTGTCGACTAAGGGAACGACGAATATGTGTAATAATAAAGTGAGTAAATAGACAACTGAGCGCTGCTTGCTTCGTTGTCAATTCTCATTTAGTAGTTAGCCGTGTGTGGTTTAAATGGAACGTTACTGATTGAGTGCTCTGCTCTGTTGTGCTTGTTTGTTAAATCGCTGCATTATATTGGAATATTGGACAATGAAGCGCAAAACATCATGATGCACGTCAACTATTCAGACTGCGAATTTCCATAGTAAAATATGAACGAGGAAAACAAAACGTTGTAGAAAAATTAAAAACACAATTCAAAAATCTAATAAAACTAATACAAAAAAAAGTACAAACGAACAAATTTTAATTGGGTAGCCAGCAGTAGGTAAAATCGCACGGGTGATCGAATTTGATAAGAGCAAAAAAAAAAAAAAAACGTGAAGCGTTTTTGACTCGAGGGTGGCACCCTGAACGCCTATAGAACGAGGTATTTAATTAGTCTTAATTCAGCAACAGTGGCGGTAACATTAAGCAGCATACAAAATGTTAGAAATTTCATTAGAATCACAACAACAAATGCTTTGGCTACTACAACGAAAAAAGAAAGTCTATTATAACAATAGCAGCCACCGCCCAGGTAACGCGTGTAGTCACACCTGCAGTCGAAGTAGCAACAACACCAACACCACCAACAGAAGTTCAACGCGTTTTTTAACAACAACAACAACAACACAACATCGTTCTTACCGCTTGATGCAGTTTGCAGTAACATTGATTTTTATTATATTTTTTTTTAATTTCAACGAAGCACAAACTTCAGAACATTTACAAATAGTTCCCATTATTGGTGAGTCAACATTTTATTATGTTGGCTGTTACACCGCACGCACTGATCTTCTAAAGGAATCCATCTACGCGAAAACACCACGAACTTGTGTAGAAATATGTGAACATAAAACATTTAGTTATGCCATACTCTCAGCGGAACGTTGTTTTTGTACGCATAATATAATTTCACAGGATCGCTTGGATGATAAGCTATGTAATACACGTTGTTTAGCTGACAAATCACAATATTGTGGCGGTGTCGGCGTACACAGTTATTATTCAACAATATGGGCTGCACAAACTGCACCAAGAAATTTGCGTCTGGCGAATGTTACCGAAAATACAATAACAATTGCTTGGGATATGCATGTGGCGCCCAGCCAAGCTTTTGTGGCCGCTAATACCGAAACAGGCACAATGAACTCCAAATCAGTGCAAGAGATTACAAATTTTCTTATACGTACCCATGTACTGCATACATACTCGGCGTTACCTTTTTTTCCGCAACCTGAATTCATAGTACAAGGCATGGAGACAACTTTCGAAATTACTGATCTACATCCGGCTACTGAATACAATATCACAGTAGAGGCAATGTGTGCACAGCTAATATGTGGAAGTGATTCGTTACTGGCCCACACTATGGTGGGTGTACCAAGTCCAATGCCACCACAACCGCGTGTATTACGTACAACGGAAACTGAGATGACTATAGAAATTCCACAAATGCGTAATGATAATGGTCCATTGAGTAAAGTGTTGGTTATTGTAGAACGTATTGATCCAGCATTGAGTCAACCATTTGACACTGAACTGTTGGGTAGTTGGCAGAAAGCGCAAGATGACGGTTTGCCATATTATATAGCGGCAGAATTGGATTACAATGGACCAGAGGATAATCGTACGCGTGTGTTTGTTGTTGGTGATGGTAAAAGTTATGGATCTTATGTGAATGTACCACTAAATACGACTAACGCTGATATTCATCTTAGCTTGGGATTGGTGAGTTGTTAACATTTTATATCCGGTAGTGATAGCACAGGTTTTGATAAGTTTTTGCACGTAATATTAGTTTAGATCCCATAAAGATTCCAAATAGACTTGCATACATTATAGGAATGTGGCGAATGGGCAATTTTAAATAAACGCGGTTGTGAATGCGATTTTGAAGCATTTAAAGCCATTAATTAGTAGTAGAGATGTCGAAAGTTTGTTTGATACCGAAATTTTACAGGATCGGGTATCTGAAACCTAGAATATGAGACGATCTTAATGTATCTATTTTGATGTTGTGCTTGAAAGCTTTATTATTCCACTACTAAGTTCCTTACTTAGTTGGCACTTAAGCGTTTGAACGGTTATGACGGTCCAACAAGGCGCGCTAGTTTCTTCGCTATGCCAACTGGCGCCAATTGTTCACAACAAGCGGGTTGCGATAAAAATACTTTCTTAGCCGAAGCGTCATATTTCATTCGCATAACATTAATTCACTGGACTATGTTGATGTCTGCGTAAAGTTCGTACAGTTCACCATTAAATCTTCTTCGGTACTCGAAATCGCTAACGCTTAGCGGTTCGTAAATCTTTCGAAGAACTTTTCTCTCAAACACTCCTAGTGCCGCTTCTTCTGATGTTATCAGCGTCCATGCTTGTGCACTATATAGCAGAATAGGTACGATAACTGACTTGTAGACCACGATTTTCGTTTGCTGAGAGAGGACTTTACGAACTTTCGACTTCTAGAAATATAGAAACATGCATCGAAGAGGCAAGAGAAGGCGCTTGTGACGTGAATGCTTCGATCTAGAAAACTCAAGTAAAATTGGTATTGATTTTTTAAGGGCCGTTTTCTTGTGTTAACTTTAATGTACATCTGGCCGATAAAGTTTTTTTGTAAAGAAAATGTGTAATTACATGGAAGATATATTTTAAAGTTGATATGAGAAAGCGAATCAAAGTATCGCATAATTATGGGCCGATATGTCAAGTGCTGTGCAGCAGCAATTTTGGGGGCGCAATAACTCTAACTCTGAATGAAAGATGTTTGGTGTAATACCTCTTCTATGGCCATTTTAAATTTACTAAATGTTGCAGGAATGCCTTTAGAATAAGTGCAATAGAATACATATCGGAATAATTTTATAGAATGTTTCAACCGTTCACTTTCTCACGAAAGCCTTTCCCGATTTTTTTTAAAGCTCGCAGAAAATTGTTTTAGGAGGTAGGTACAATGTTTAAATGTTTTAAAAAGTCATTTACCCGGAAATGTTCACTAGTAAGGAGTGCTCTCAAAGAAATCGTACAAAAAACCTGCCCCTAATATCCAACCTTCGCTAACGCTAAAAAAAAGTATGTAGAATAGAGTTGGACTCTTTAGTTCAATGAAAATATTAGTTTACTTCTAGTTCATTCAGTCCATCGAACTAGTTCTTTTGGCTCTTAGTTCGGTCACCTAATTGAATTATTGTTCAATCATTTGAAATAGTTCAATTCGGAAGTCAAATCTACTCAATTCCTGATTTAAACATCTTATATGCCGCCAGCAACACTTATGGGAATTCGGCAGTATTTGCATTTCCTTTTGTTTTCTTCACGACTGTCAATGATGACATGATACGAAACATTCATTCTCTCTCAATTCGTTTCCAGGAATGGGTCTTAAAGTTCATTCAATTGTAAACATTGGTTCGTTCGATTGTAAACAAACTTCATTCGTTTCCAAGAATGGGTCTTGAAGATCAGAGTTGCGTAAACCGCGCAAAAAAAAAAAATGCAAGAAAATCGGTGTGTTTTCATTAATTTTCATTTCAAATGTATATTACATAAGCGGATCAAAAATTTGTAAAAAAGGTACAAGAAATAACAAAATTAAATGAGCTGTTATATTAACGCACGAAAATAGATAAGTACATTTTATCTTAGCTATCAAAAAATTAAATTTCACGTGTTGTCACGGAAAAATTTTTAACGGGTAAAATAAGCTTTTTTTGTATTTGTGATCCTGAAAAAATTCGAGTTTTTTGATATCCCATTTGACAATCTTGAGTAAGTTTTCGGTGAAAATCATAAATTAAACCTTTACCATGTAAAATACCCCAAAGTTATTCCGAAATTCCCAAATTTGATTTTGAGGATGATGGCATCTATGGTCAATGTTATAAAAAATGCACATTTTCACGCGCTCTCAGAGAGCGAGAAGTTTCATATCATGTCATCATTGACGACTGTCTTTAAAGTGCTTCCATATTACACTTCACTTTGGCATCTGAAACAAATCATTATGTATTAATCACACATTTTTCTAGCTAAATTTATGAAAGCAGAATGGAAACACTTACTATTACATTTATAAGACTAAACTTCTAAAATAAATTTTAAAACTTGACAAAATGGCGATATGACGGTAAACATCGCGAAATTCGATCAGCTGTTTTAATTTTGACAAAGAAGTGAGTTGCCATACATTTTGAAATTTTAATTTGCAAAGTTGCCACATAAAAGATTAGTTCACTTTACTGAACGAACTAGCGAACTAGTTCGATTAAAAGATCTAGTTCTTTCGTTCTTTAGTTCAATAGATCCCCAAGCCTAATGTAGAACATTAACATAAGGAATAGCCGCCGAAATACTTTGTAAAAGTATAGGAGTTAAACTGTTATTCCTTGCGACTATATGGTACTAAATGTTGCATACTTTTCCGCGTACTTCATACTATTTAAAATATTTTTGGCGATGGAGTTTTAGCGTTAGCGATGGTTGAAATTTGGGGGCTGGAAAGCTACAGAAAAGAAAAAATTTTATTTTACGCCTTGAAGTATGCAAAAATGGTAAATCACAAATGGTTTGACAGCTTTTTCAATACAAGCTGTTTCAACCTAACTGAAATAGTTAAATCAGCACCTTACTTTAAGAAAAAAATGTATTAAAAATACTTTTAAAGATTAAATTTCATATTTTTAGGTTGATTGGAGGTATTTACAACATTAGTGTCCACACGGCTCCAAGTTTTATAAGAAAAATTATCTCCGCACCACGGTTTAGTTTCTCATGAAACCTCCCAGATATCGAATCGGTTATGTCGGGAAGCCACAGACTTATACCCCTATGTTATACTCACTGAACACATGACCTAACATTTTATTTTTGGCACCGGTTTTTTCATAACATTCGCATTCACAAAAATTAAAACGAAAGTTCCTTATTAACGTATACAAATATTCGCAGCATCGCTAGAACAAACATATTTACATATGCAAAAATTTTTCGACATTTCAAATTAACTTGATTAAGCCACGCCAGTCAGTTTGTTTGAACAGATGATAATTTGAGTAAAAGCTAAGGTGATCTATGTATCTAACTTACATTAGAGTGCACCAAAAAAACTTAAATTTTTACATTTTGGTACAACCATATTCTGTGTCTCGTTCAAGTCGATCTCTATAAAATTTGAATCCAAAAACCAAAGGACTTACGCTGGACTTCTGGAATTCGTCGCTGAATCCCAAATCTACATGTATACTAATTATAAATAAAAATGGAACATAACTACCAGCGGAGTATCACCTTATCACCAAAACACTCTGAATTTGTTTTAAGAAACCCTTAAGCAGAGCTAAGCAAAACTTATTCTAGTGACGAATAAAAGACAAGTGATTTTTTTTCGGATATTTACGAGTACAGTTAATTTTGTTTATTTAAAAACAAAAATTTATTTGTACGGTATTCGAATAATAATAATAATTCTTCCAGTTAACACAAAAAATAATTTTATTTGCTTCATATTTAATCATAGTACAGGTTTACAAGTATGATATGTATGAGAAGGAAACAATTCCTTTCTCTTTCTAACACACTGCCGTTTGACACTTCGGTCAGTGTCAAACTAGTGTGGAACCTGAGTGGAACATGCGTTTGACACTGAACGAAGTGTCAAAATTACCGGGGTTGTTGTCGTGGAAAGCGACGCAGTGAAACAAAAAAAAGGAGCGGAATATCAGATATGGGTTGCTGTGATGGTAAATTTTTTTGAACGAATTATTATGAAAATGTAGTGCACCTATATGGATCCTACAGAAAATTATGCAAAAGTCTTGAATTGGGGTATATGAGGATGCGTAGTTATTCCAGTATTAAGAATACAAACACGGGTGCTAAGTTTTTCTATCCGTTCAAAAGTTCTCCGCGAAAAACAGTTTGAAACCGAGGTCGACTGCAATAACCCCTCCAAAAATGTGGAGAGAGAAATGAAAAGACGCGTTTTGTCCTGTTATCTATAGTTCAAAGGCGAAAAGTATTCGAATTATTGGAAGCGAGGCAAAAACGCGTATATTAATACCTCCACCGACGGTTTTGGTCGTGTTTTAGCAATCGTCCCCGGTAATAAAGTATCACAATTTGTTAATTAAACTAGTCCAAAATATATGGATTTTAAAGAGAGATATAATTAAGTGCTCATTTGAAAGTAAATAAGAATATTTCTTTGTAATTTTGCAATAAAAATTTTACACAGTTTTCGTTAGCAGCTACTACACTTTTCTTGGACCTAAGAAGTACAACAGTGCCAAATAGCATCCACACAAAAAACGAACAAGCATTTTATCAGGTGAACGTGGATGTGTATGTGCGCGCTGCTACATATCCTACTTGTAGACCTGTACTATGATATTTAATGAGCAAAGCGAATTTTCAAAAAAAAAAAAAAAAAACAAGTAAAGGTGTCATGATTCAATTACTAGAGGTTTGTTCTTCAATGATGACAGATCTTTGACACTCCCAAATTGAAAAATCTGGACTGGTTGCTTTTACGAAGTAAGGAAAACGGGGAGTAATTCAATCCCTTCCAGTAAAATTGTAGTAGACAAGTATCTTTGGTAGTATATTAGTAGTGATAAAAAATTTGTAATTGCCAAAAGTTTTTGGGGAAATAATTCATTTTCTACTAAATATTTCGTGAATTGGTAAAGCTATGTTGGTTTTGGGTATTCTTTCAGAAATTGTTTGAAAAATGCCGTACGTTAGAATTTTATTCAAAAATGCAATATCTCAAAATTTGTTTCAAAAACTCCCTATATGAGCATAAGTTCAATTCATTTTGTCATAAGAGGGAGTTGATGAAAAGCATTCTGAGATGTAGCGTTTTTCAATCTAACTCTAATATAGCGCGGTTTTGTGACAAATTCTAAATTGGGAAATTTTTTAAAAATATTTTAAGATAGCATGATTTTGAACAGGCAGGCGACATGGGGTGATACGGAACTCAGCAGCCGCAATGAACTGACAAAAACAAAAATAAAGAAACTGGCTTATTCTTTTAGAAATTTATATTCCTACCTTGGCTTTGACAGAAGAGTTAAGCTTTTGTTCGTTCCTGCCACACAGGGAGTATTCACCTTTTCATTCTGAAATTTCGGAAAGCTCTTTTCCGTTAAGCATTCATGGGAGCGTTCCGGGTAAACCGTTAATTTAGAATATTCGGAATACGTTCATTTGATACTACCTCACGAGGTCGGGATATGCATAATATTCCAAATATAAACCGATTCTCCAAATTCTTAAATGGAGACGATAGTTCCGAAAATACGAAATTAATAGAACAGAAGGTAGACTTTTAATACGCGCCCAAAACCATCGAGAGAAGTGTTAAAAGACGCGTATTGACCTCGATAACAATAATTCGAAGGCGGAAATAAAAATTGTAGCTCGTTCAAAAGATATTGACGCGGCCTCCAGCCGAGCTTACATACGCTGGCCGGTCCACCAATGAGGTGGGATCAAAATTAAATGCGTGCAAACTCCCTTTGCACACAAAATCGTTTTCAGTGCACAAAAACATTACAACAATCACATGAAAATTGCCAACTTCAACTGCAAATATCTCCGGACAGAGATACAATTTTTCTTTTTCGCCTTAGGATTTTGCACGCGTATTAGCAGTAGACTCCTACTCTAGACTTTTACCTGAATAAGTTAACATGCCCAATGAGTACACTTCGTTATGGCATCTCCAATATTTACTAATGACATTTTTTCGTGAATCGATTTAATAGTCGAGGTTTTGACGTTGAATGATGAATTTTGAATTAGTTTAAGTTTCGTATGTTCATAGGTTTACGAAAGTGCACGATTTCTTGGTGTCCGTACTTTTCATAAAACCTATGTTCAGACACAGTCAAATGTTCTAGGGAATTATGCTGTTGAGTACTTATCGGGTATTTGTAAACTGATTGCTTCCTATTTCTACTACTAATATTTTTCGAAAATTCGCAAAGAAACAACACAGTTAACGGATGTCAATTCGATTTGGGAGCAAAATTACTGCAATTATCAAAAAACGTGTCTGTCGAGCAAACCTCTTGTTGAATTGATTGAATCATGTAAAGGTGTCTAAGTTCGGGTGTAACCGAACATTATATACTCAGCGTGAGCTGCAATTGCACATTTCATTTCATATAAATTACTTTTCTACATACCACGTGCCACCGCCCGTTTAAAAAAAATGTCTCCCCATTTCCTCTTACAATAAAACTTGATAAGTGAAATATCATTGGTTCAAAACTATTTTTTGTTAAGTTATACAAAGCTTATTCTTCTAGTCTACGACCCTTTTAAACTTGTTTTATATCTGCCGTGGTCTTTAACCGATCCCGTCCATTTTTACTAGAAATATTTTCTACTATAGGGAAAATTTGTGTACCCAATTTTATTACGATCCGTTAATTTTTCTTCGAGTTATGGCTCCCGAAACATAGAAAATTACTTAGTGATAAAAGGGGCGGTGCCACACCCATTTTTTAAAATTTGAAGTTTTTCCTATTTATTGTTATAAATACACTTGGGAAATGAACTACCATTGATATAAAGCTCTTTTTTGTAAAGATATAGCTTATTTTATTCGTCCACGACCCTTTTAAAAATCTTTTATATAAAAGTGGGCGTGGTCCTTAACCGATTTCGTTAACTTTTCTTCAAAGCATTCCTTATAGTAATGGCAACCTCTCTGCTGAATTTTGTTACGATAGGTTTAACGATTTTTCATTTATGATTAATAATATTTGTAAAATTGATTTTATCACAAGTGGTCGGTGCCACGCCCATTTTAAATTTTCTTTCCAAATTTGTAGCAGGAGTCTCCATATCAGCCCACATGTCAAATTTCACCATTCTAGGTATATTATTTACTAAATAATCAGGTTTTTTGTGTTTTCCAAAATTTTATTTATATAAAAAGTGGGCGTGGTTAACATCCGATTTCGCTCATTTTCAATACCAATCTATTATGGGTCCAGATAAGCTCGTGTAACAAGAAGATATTTTAATATTTACTCAAGTTATCGTGTTAACGTACAGACGGACGGACAGACGGGCATGGCTCAATCAATTTTTTTTTCGACACTGATGTTTTTGACATATGGAAGTCTATATCTATCTCGATTCCTTTATACCTGTACAACCAACCGTTATCCAATCAAAGTTAATATACTCTGTGTGCAAAGCACGCTGAGTATAAAAAAAATTCAATCGGAAAATGATTCAAAAATAATTTATCTATCGAACATTTATTAAGGGATAATATTTTCATGAATAAAATAACTTTTTAAGATTCAATTTCATTCGAATAGTTATCTAGATAAAAATTTATGAGAATAATGCCCAACTATGCCCCTAAGTATATCAGATACAAAAAGAGTTGTTTTCATAAACGCCCTATCTCAGCTCAAAAGGTATTCAGCCCAATTCTAAACGAAAATTCCGTGCGAGTTTTTTCCCTTCTCCCATTCCTCGTATTCTAAATAAAAATTACTTGTGAGTTTTTTCACTTCTCCCTTTCCTCCTATTCTGAACAATGTTCGAAAAAGCGGAAACCGGTTATGGGAGAAAAGTAGGAATGTGAGGGAGAGGGAGATTTCTCTGCCATTTCATAGGAGTTTTTTCACTAGTTAAATTAAAGGGAATGCATCAAAATAGTTAAAGGAAATTGGTTATTTTAAGAAAGAACACTTATTTGTATAAATTTGTGTTAAAATATGTATTTCCATTCTACCACAATATTCTCACTGTTAATACAACAACAACAACAACCACAATATTCTTTATTTTAAGTCGAAAAGTATATCATAAGCAACGGAAGAGATCTTCGCATATTTCATCCAGCCATCCAGAAATTGGGCAAGGATTTTTTAAGAAGGCTTAAATAGATTTTGGCATATGGCGAAAGGGGAACTCAACTCGACTTGGCCGCCAGAAAATTGCTTTGCAGAATGAATTTGTGTTATCCCGCCGTCTTCTTCTTCTTATGCTCCTCTGTTGATGTTGCTGTGGCACCAATTCATTACTCATTTCAGTGAATACCAAATGAAATGCAATAATGTGCATTGTTTATATCTTATTTCTTAATTTCAAACAAATTGGCAACAATAATTAAACTTTACAATTTTTAAACAAAATAACGAAATTTCAATTGACAAAACAGCGGACTTCGAACATTCGAAATTCCTAAAATTCCCAAATTATTCTTCTCCCTAGGAGAAAAGAATTGGAGGAATTCTTCCGCGGGAATACAAAAATCCGCGAGAACAAAATTCCGCGGAATATTTAGAATTGGTCTGATTGACTTTATGTTGGGATAGGTCGAATATTTGATATAAAGTGTTTTCGAAAAAGTTTTTAAAGTAGAGGGTACTTTAAACAAATTTTAATATAGGGCGTTTTTCAAAAGTTTGCTGTAAAGGTGCTACCCGAAATAGGGTAATATTCCACTCAGAAATCCAAGGTTTCGTGGAACTTTCCACATAAAATAGAACTTCCAATTTGCTTATCGCTAGCAGCGCTAAAGATAAAATGCTAAATCTTGCAATGCCAATACTATGAATTAAGATAATCTCAGTATTTTGTTATCTTTGGTGTTAACCTTGCCGTTTATTTACTTTTACACACTTAACACCTAGATAACTGTCTTTGTTGTTGTTTCGTAAGAGATAACATGAAATGCCAAGCATAACTCGCTCAGCTTCAAAGCCAAAGCAACGAGATCAAAGCATTTGTAAATCCAACTTTATGCATTTCTTCAGTGTTGGGCGGGCATCTAGCGTCTGCTGATTTAATCGTTTGCAAGCAAACAGAAGAAGACAATTTTTAAAAGAAATAGGTGAATTTCTATAATTTTGAAATTCGAAAATTTCACTTATGTTAAAATTTAAGCTTATTTCATATTAACAAAATATTGAATAATGGAAGGGTGGCCACAGACATAGGTGTTATCTGCGTGCATATGCCAGATGATAGCTTTACCACCAAACTGTGATTACCTCAAACATAAAAATATCTAATCGAACGCTACAGATATTGTATGGAAAGAATATATTTCATAATAACTAGAGCAATAAGCCTTACATCTCTTATGCTTGAGGTTCTTGAGGGGCTTTTGGGCATGTACACGAAGCGCAGGTCAACAGAAACCGGCCCCCATGAGCTCATTTGTTTTGTGGAAAAACACTCCATTGCACCTATTGTATGGGGCGCAGCACCGCTACAACAACAACAACCAAAACTTACGATGTGGAATTATACAGCCCTGGACAAGCAATACAACATGAGACAGCTAAACAAAGTACAACGGGTAGCCTTTGCAGTGATAACAGGAGCAATTAGGTCGTCTCCAACGGACGCGTTAAATGTTATCCTTAATCAGCTGTCACTAGACATCGGCATATTCTTTACAGCTACTACCTCTGCCATCAGGCCTAGGGAGTCTAGATGCTGGAACAAAAAGCAGTATGTAGCCTTGTTAGGTTAGCCGGCGTACATACGACCACATATTACATTTCGCGTACATTGAACATTGACAAGAAGTTTAAGGTGAGGATACCCTCGAGAACGGATTGGTCATCGGACATGGTATGTAAGGAGAGTGGCACCTGAGTATTCACTGACGGGTCAACAGACCGTTTCTGTTCCTAGTAGGTCTGCCTGAAAGATACTAGCTGAGTTTGGAAGACGGATGGAGAGCGCGATTTCTCTTCCAATTTGCGTCATGCCCCTTTTCATTTTTCCTACGAATTGGCGGGGCGTGACATACATGTTCTACGCCGACTCTGAACGGCATCTGCAAGGCAGGAGAGTTTTCACTGAGAAGCCTTTCATGGCAGAAATACACTCGGAGTGTTTGCCAAATCATTTCTAATTGAAAAAAAACTTGTTCCTAAATTTTTGATGTTGCTTTGCCTGTTTTTACTTCCTTTATATTAGGTCGGTTGTATGTTTGTCCGCTTTTCATACAAATCTTGCAATCGATTTTTAAGTAACTTCTCATTGAGCTACAAACGTGAAACTTTACACATAGGTTAGAACACCGCGACAACCCCCAGCGGATTAGGGGATCAGAATATACCCGCGGTAGGTATGCCTATCGTAAAAGGCGACTAAAATACCAGATTCAAGGGACTGTGTAGCGCAACCCTTCAGGTTGCCAGCGCAATATATAGCTTCTCCAAACCCAATTGTCAACCTCACCTATCCGGGGCGAATCCTGTTTCACTAACAGATGAGGCTCTGGCGACCACAAGCTCCTCGTGGAACTTGGGGGTGGGGAGGGAGGGATGGCCTGAAGGTTTAATGTGGTCATATAAATCATTCCCGAGATTTTCGGGCTAACAACTTAATGGTGCTCTGTTACCGGAGCGTACCGGATCGGTATCCGGTAAAGGACCATCACATCGATAACATTCCCCAAAGCCTTCGGGGAATAACCTGATCGCTACAACAACAACAAAAACACCGTGACAATGCAACAAAAGGAAACAAATCCGTTAGGTGGCGCACGGATCGAAATAATTAGATAAGAATTTGAAAATTTTCAAACCAGCTTTTAAGTAACTTCTCGATGAGTTAGAGACTTGAAATTTCAAACTTAATTCAGAGGTCGATGACAGCCGATGACATGAGAAAAATATTCGCTAGGGGGCGCACGGACTGAGATATTTAGAAAAATCAAACTAATTTTTATGTAAGTTCTCATTGAGCTACAAGCGTAAAACTTAACAGATAGGACACCGAGAAAATGTAAGAAAAGGAGAAAAATAAAATAAAAAAATTTGAAGCACTTCCTTTATATAAATGGACAAAAATCAGCGAAAAATGTCTAGTTATATAAAGACATATTCTAGCTACAATTTCATTTTTAAATTTTGATATAGAAATTGCAAAAATATTTATGAGAAGTAGAAGTATAAAGGTGGAGCGAAATTGATTGACTAATAATATATCCTTTCCTACCAACTTTCCAATCCAAGTAATATGCGCTCCGCTTTTATATTTTTATTTCTCATAAAAATGTTTACAATTTCTATGTCAAAATTTAAAAATCAAAGTTTAGCAAGAATATGTCTTTATATAAGGAGACATTTTTCGCCGATCTTAGTCCATTTATATAAAGAAAGTGCTTAACATTTTTTTATTTTACTTTTATTAAAATTTTACTCGAGAAAACATCCTCACTCTTTCTTGCATTGTTATTACGACATTGTCTAAGAAATATTTTTTGGTATTATCTAATTGCAGGTCAGCACGCTGGATGGTATTACGAAAACTCTCTACACCCGTAGCTCACATGATCAGCATACAATTACATTTGATAATTTTCAATATGCCACTTTCGATGCGGGACGAGCTTCGATTATTGCATTGGTCGTAACTTGTATAATATTTACCATTTGTTTGGTATTGAGCGTATTTACATATTTCTATTTGCGTTACAAAACTTGTCAAGCGCGCCTTGGCATGAATCGAAATGCTCATGAAATGACAATGCAACAACCCATTATTGAGCGCGAGAATAATGGTTTTATGACCGAGGATGAATTGCTACCTGCTGAGAATTTTCGCCAACAACTTGATGCACTCATCTCAGCATTGGATAAAACGAAACATTTACCTCGCAATGCGCTACGTATGAATGTTAATGACGTGATTGCGGAGGGACGTTACGGTGAGGTGATTACGGGTAAATTCATATCCGCTGACCTGCCAGAAGCGAGCGCCGATTGTCAGCTGCATGTGTTGGCTTTGGATGATTTGCAGGGTAAAGAGCAGGCGCATTTATTACGTGACTTTCGCAATCTTTCCAAATTGCAACGGCATGAGCACATACTTGATTTCTATGGTATATCGGCTAGCGCTGATTGGTTTTATATGGTTTTTGAACATGAAACGGTAAGCTTAAAACGCCGCCTCATCGAGAGTAGACGTGTACCCAGTTCAGCGCCAATGCAACGTATTACAGCGCTCTCCGAAGAGTTGGTATTACAATGGATTTATGAAATATCTAGCGCTTTTGAGTATCTTAGCAAGTTTAAAGTTGTACACAAGGAACTATGTTCACATAACGTTTATGTGACGGCTGATGCAAAGTTGAAAGTATCACTTTTTGGTCCAATACCGTATGTACAAAATGAGAAGAGAATTGATATAACTCGTTGGTTGGCACCCGAAGCATTGCGTTATCAGCATTTTTCAGTTAAATCGGATGTTTGGGCATTTGCTTGTGTCGCTTGGGAATGTTGTACGTTGGGTGGCACTCTATATGCGAACATAACTAATACACAGCAATTGTTGGAGGCAATCAAAAGTGGCTCGCGTCCTGCACGACCGACTTACGTTTTTCAGGATTTATATCAATTGTTGCTCAACTGCTGGCAGTTGGAGCCTAGTGAACGTATTAATTTCGATGAGATTGCGTATAATGTACGTCAGCTAATGACTTCACCACGTCATGCGTTATGTTTTGATCGAACGACAGACGCGCCCGATAATAATGTACTCGATACGCTGCCATACTATATGCCAATGCTGGAAATGTTCACTTAGAAATGGCTGTGTATAAACTGTTATACAAAAAAGAGGTGGACTCGCTTTGTCTGCTACGAAAAAGTGCAGCATTTTTTTTAAGCTTTACGTCTGAAGTTTAGTCTATCAATACTTTACTTCGCACAAAAAGAAACCACCAACGTAACTAAATCTCAAATGATAAAGTTCTCAAGTGCTGCTAAAAAGTGAATGAAGGGCTTCTTAAATTGAATATTAGTTTCTACACCTTTTCAACTTTATAATGAGAAAATATAAGTTTATATTCAGAAATGTAACTTTACATCGAGAAAATACGAACTGATAATGAGAAACAGAACTTCATATTGAAATTATATTAGTTGATAATGAGAAATAAAAGTTCATATTGAGAAAATTCAAATTGATATTGAGAAACAAAATTTCATATTGCGAATATATAAGTTGATAATGAGAAATATAAATTAATATTATGAAAGTACGAATTGATAATGAGGAGTGTAACTACATATTGAGAAAATATAAATTAATAATGAGAAAACATAAATTGGTAGTGAGAACATACATATGTATAAAATTTTAATTGTGATGTGCCATAAGTAATCTGGTCTGCGAGCTAGGATTGCAGCTAGGACTGCAGTGTATCCGGAAAATATGTTCTGGAATGTAAAGAAACATTAGAAAAACTTCTTTTAGGCCGGACCACACATCTTTACTGGGTTCCCGGTCATAAAGGGATAGAAGGTAACGAAAAGGCCGATGAGTTGGCAAAGGAGGGTGCAATACTCGCTGAGTCGACGATAGACTTCTCAATCCGTTTGGGAGAAATCAAAAGGAGACAGGAGTTGCATATGATCCATCAAGCAGGAAAGGCATGTACAAAAGCGTGGGCTGCACCATTTTTAAGATCATGTGGCCCATATCTCTAAAGAGAGAAGACTTAAGGCTCACTATGGGCATACTGACTGGACACTGCCTTCTGCCGTAACATACATATATGTTAGACCTCGTCAGTAACTGCAAGTGTAGGAAGTATGAGCTGCAGGAAAAAACGGTTGAGAACGTTCTGTGTTCATGTTCTACGCTCGCCAGGTCAAGGCTCCAGCTATTAGGGGCGGCAGATTTGCCAGATCTCGAGGCAGCAATTAAACTGAGTGCTAGAAAACTGCTATGTAGTATTTGCCAAGAGGACGGAGTTATTCACATATGTCCTGTCATGTGATTGGGTTCTTCCATTTGGTCGTCAAACAAATTCTGGTAACCCTATGGACACATTCAGTTTATGTGAGGTCCTTATTGATCGGCCAGTTCAACCTAACCTAACCCAACTTCATTATTAATTTATATATTCTCATTATCAATTTGTATTTTCTCGATATCAATTTATATTTCTCATTATCAATTTATATATTCTCAATATGTAGTTACATTTCTCATCATCAATTTGTATTTTCACACTATCAACTTATATTTCTCATTATCAATTTATAAATTCTCATTATGAAATTACATTTCTCATTATCAATTTGTATTTTCTCAATACTAAGCTTTATTTCGCGTTATGACTTTATATATTCTCAATATAATCTTACCGTTTCTCATTATAAACTTGAAAAGGTGTAGACTTTAAGTGTAGTTAATATGTGGTAAATATAATTGGGGTTATCACAGTTACGTGTTATCTAAGGCATTAACATTACCGTCTGTTAACTTTAACGCTCTGGTAACTTTCTCTGTTGCTTCGCGTATTACTGGGAGATAACACGAGTTGGCTCTATGTTTTCATTTTGCGCAAAGCTGAGATCTCACATCAGCAGGTATAGAAAGAAGAAGAAACTAGTAAATTTAATAATTTTAAAATGTGACAGTTCAATTCATGTTAAAATTAAAACAAAATTTATGTTTAATGAAGGCTCACAGCTAAAGTGTATCTTATTTGGTTAAAGATGCCACATGTTTGTTAACTTTGCCCACAAACTATGAATTCCTCAACTGTGTATATTTGAAGTATTTTTAGAATGGGATGCTTTTTATAAGTAGGAATTATTTATTTTTAGACGAAAAATTTAAATCAGTTGGCGTTTGTACATATGTATGTACATAAGAAAGAAATTGTTTATAATAAACTAGTTGACCCGGCGGATCAATTGTCATAGAATCAATAGTTGTGTAAATTTATTGGGATCGGACCACTATAGCATATATCCTCCATACAACCGATTTTTCAGAAAAAGAGGATTTTTGTCATATCTTCCTCAATTTATCAGATTGAAGCTTCAAACTTCACCACATGCTTCCGTATATTGCACATATTGTTGTCTGAAAAAATTGATGAGATCGGTCGTATATGTACATATGTATATGGCATATATCCCCCACAACCGGTTGTTCAGATAAGAAACTTTTCGTAATTACTGCCCCAATTTAAGAGCTAGAGGCTTCAAATTTCAACGAATGCTTACGTATATTGTTGGGAAAAAATCAATACTATATGTTTGATAGAAATTTTTATTTAAATTATTTTAGCGCTTTAAAAAATTATAGTTGAAACAAGAAACTTTTCCCAATGAATTAATAGCAAAGGCAAATCTGCTTTCTAAATATTTTTGACATGGATTGCTATGAAATAACAAAATTGATCATGAAATACTTACGTTTACGTCATATATTGTTGAAATACGTGATTCGTATTCATAGCTTTTACATGCAGACCACAAAAAAACATGAAACTTTGCATCCTCACACAAAGGACCTACCTATTTTTTATTTTATATTTATTTTAAAAATCGCTTAGGTATGTACATCTGTTCACTATATATTTTTTTTGTTATACAGCCGATTATTTGGAGGTTACGAATGGGATAAGATTATTATTCAGTCCCATTCATGAAAGGTATGAAGTCTTCGGCACAGCCGAAGACAGTCCCGTCCTTACTTGATATTATTATTTCGGTATACTGAACTGTTTTGCGAATTATTTGACTTTAAAGTAGGTGATGTCCCATCCGGCCAATTTCTAGAAAAAATTAAAAAGGATCACCACGCAAATCGGAAGAGCAACTCAGCGTAAAATCTCGTCGGAGGTTATCGCGCCTTGTATTTCTTTATGTATCTTAGCAAGACAATGTGTGATCATCGCAAATGACTTCAAAATGAAAATAAGGCGAACGGTGGATCAACACAAACGGACTAAATGGGAGACCCCCTTGGAGCGCCAACATCAAGGTGCCACAAAGGTTTTGAAGAAATTTCTGGGTTGACGAATGTTGTGATCTAGCCCAGAACACCACGTTCGATGCAACCATCCTTTGCACATGACGGACTGACATGAGTGTCACCGTCCTAAAAAGATTCGTTTCCGGCACACGTAGCAAAACCATTTCCCTGGGCTGGGGTTAAGTTCGGCACTATCCCGAAGCAAGAGAATATGAATCAGTCTCGCTGCAAGGATCTGCTCTGAGGATGACAGCTTCTGAGAGAGACGCAACAAATAAAATTTTTTTTTTAGCATCCAATATATTTTGACAACTGTATACATAGAATACATCTAAATTTTTGGTTTTTTAAAAGTAATTCACAATTAATTAAACCTAATAAACTTTGGGCATGGATGGATAGTCACATAGTAGGGTGCGTTAACAATCATTCTAAGGGTTTTCGATTTGAATCTTTGGAGAATTTCTATGTTTGAGTTTGCTGCAGTTCCCCACAGTTGTATTCCATATGTCCAAAGGGGTTTTATGATGGCTGAGTAAAGCAGGACTTTGTTATCAACTGATAATTGCGAATTTCGGTTCATAAGCCAGTACAGATTTCTTAGTTTGATACCAAGGGCTTTTCTTTTGTTGAATATGTGGGTCGGTCCTCCAAGTTAATTTTCTGTGGAGGTGCATACCACGGTACTTTGTTTCGTCGCTTTGTGGTATATTAATATCGTTGAGTTTAACGGGTGGGCAAGTGTTACGTCTGGTAGTAAACGTCACTTGAACGGATTTTGATTCATTGCATTTGATCCTCCATTCTTTAAGCCAATTGGTAATTTTATTTAAACTTCCTTGGAGCTTGAGTGAAGCCACGCTAGGTTTAGGATCAACGGCCAGCACCGCAGTATCATCGGCAAACGTGCCTATAGTGAAGCCTTCTTGGGAGGTCAAACGGGTAAAGTAGATAAAGTATTGGGTCCATTACACTGCCTTACGGGACGCCTGCTAAGCACTCAAAAAGGACACTCTGCTCCACACCTTGTTTAACGAAGAAGTAACGATCTTTTAGATATGATTGTATAAATAAGAACTAGTTTATAGGGAGGGTGTATTTTACTTTATAGAGCCGTTATGCCAAATTAAATTACAAATTAGTTGATTATAGCAGCTCTGGTGGCGTGGTATAACTATGGCATCAAATAGTTATGGTATAGCATCAATAATCAATTAAGTTTGGGGTATTCATGTCATCTCGTTGTCAATTTATCTGCTTAAAAACTATATGTCCTCAGTGTAATCCACATTAGAAGATAAGCTTATAACCAAAGTCACGATAACCAATTATCGTTTTCTATATTTCCTTATGGCACACGATCTACTTTAATCTATGTATTAGTATCAGTGTTAGAATCATAATAAAAATAAGAAAACACATTTTTAAGTAGGTGTCTGCCCGAGGGCACACTTAGGCCAGTTATATTAGGCCTTTTGTGATACCACGAATAACACAATTTCCTTTCCTCTTCGAACCATTTTGAGGACCTGATAAAAGCTACCAAGTCCTTGGCGTCATACTCCACAACCTGGCTCAGATTATCTAGAAATGGAGCACCAAGAAAGCACTGCCGTTCTCCGCTTAGTGCCGGGCAGTTGCAGATGAGATGAATCACCGTTTCCTCCTCCTCATCCTCTTTACAGCTCCTGCGGCATCGACGATAAGGCGCTCCTAACCTTTCTGCATGCTTACCTATAAGGCAATGACCAGTTAGTACCCCCGCAAGTGTGGAAATTGTATCCCTACTTAGGTTGTACACGTGACGGGATCTTTTAGGATCCCATTTTGGCTAGGTTTCCCTCGATATTCGACACCCCGTGTCTGTAGCCATCTTTCGTCGGCTTGACGGTGGATGTGTTCTTTTAGCATTAGCTCGCATATGGCCAGCGGCATACCTAAGCGTTCTTGATCAGGAAGAATCTGCCTTGTTGTACCCAGCTTAGCGAGTTTATCTGCAATGCAGTTTACCTCGATGTCGCTATGTCCAGGGACCCATGTGAGGTGTACACGGTTCTGTTGGGACATATCTTGAAGAGATCGGCGACAGTTTAGTGCTAGTTCAGAATTGAACGAGTAGGAGATAAGAGATCATCCTGGCTGTCGCTGAAAATAAAGATTTCTTTGCGGACATTGTATGTCCCCACCCTAGCTGCGGCTTCCATGATGGCTGAAACTTCTGCCTGGAATACACTGCAGTGGACGGGTAGTCTGAAAGAGAGCTGGAGGTCAAGGTCCCTTGAGTATACTCCTCCTCCAACTCTACCGTTTAGCTTGGAGCCGTCCATGTATATGGAAATGCTGCAGTCAATAGCAAAACACTTACCCGACTCCGTCCAGTCATAGCTACTGCGAATGTTTATCATAAAGTTGGCTTCCGCAACTGTTGTGGTCGCACAGTGATCTGTGCTAGGAGGGAGGAAACTGTATTTGTTTATTATACTAGATGGTTCTGTGGTATTACTGTTCCAATACAACTCCCTTAGGCGCAGGGCTGAAGTTGCCGCCACGCGATATACAGCTAGATATAATGGAAGGATGTCAAGAATGACCTGAAAGGTTTCTTTTTAACAAAGGCATACTCTTTTTGAAAATTTTAGAAATAAGGTTTTAAAAAGAAGAAGAAAATTTGTCTAAGCGGGGTCGCCCCTCGGTAGTGTTTGGCAATCGCTCCGGGTGTATTTCTGCCATGAAAAGCTCTCAGTGAAAACTCATCTGCCTTGCAGATGCCGTTCGGAGATGGCAAAAAACATGTAGGTCCCGTCCGGCCAATTTATAGGAAAAATCAAGAGGAGCACGACAGAAATTGGAAGAGAAGCTCAGCCTTAGATCTCTAGAGGTTATCGCGATTACATTTATTTATTACTCTTTTTGGGTTTTGATATTAAAATTAACATAACCATTGTAAAAATTTTTATGAGGATCAAAATTTAAAGGTAGAGTACAATAAATATACTTTCGATATAATCATTACCTTAGTCCGGCAATGCGCGCTCCACCTTTATATTTTTGTTCCTTACAAAAATTTTAACAGTGTCTGGAACCTAAGAAATTCCTGACATTTGCTGAATCGACCCATTTGTTTGAGTAGGGGAGAGATCCACGTGGTATCACAATGGGACCTTTTGGGCCTAAGTGCTCTGGTGCTCGCAGCGGTGGCCACTCTAACCTAACCTAACCTATCATGTCAGTAATTTTTTGGCAATACATAAGCTTGTGTTTATTTCAAAGTTTAATAACAAAAACGGCTGCGCATACCCGCGATTTTTTGAGTGGTGATCAATTTTGTAAGAGACTGACACCCTAATTGGCAAAAGTTGGCGACCTTGTGAAAACGTCCTCAGTGGCAAACCTAGGTGAAAAGTCTTAAAATGTAAATCGATGTACCAAATTTGATTCAAATCGATTAAGTCGTTTCCGAGATGGTAGTGGATATACAAAGAAATATAAAAAAGCATGTGAGGTGACAACCCTACTTAAAAGTATCAATAGAAATGCGGAGTAAAATACCTTTCGTAACAATGAAGTGAGACAACTACTTTTTTAACAGAAATAACTGCTGTTTTAGTTTTGGCCAGCTAGATTGATCGAATACCCCACCGTGCAGTGGTTGTATTAAAATTTGAAAATCGAAGTTCAACAAGAAACATTTTTAGTTTCTTCTGGTCCATTTATACTTAAATTTTTTTTATCTTCTTTCCCTTTTTGTAGCATTGTCAAGGTGACCTGAACTATGTGTAAGGTTCCATGTTTCTAGCTCAATGAGTAGTTGTTTAAAAATCGATCAAATGAACGAGAATTCTAAGTGGACTTTTCAATACTTTTAAATATATCGAATAAATATTACAACCTAAAGCCAGAAGCTATGTTCATAGTTTCAAGTCACTGGGTTATCGGAAAGTTCCATGTTACTCGAAACAAAATTTCCAACTTGGAACGATTTTTTGAATTTTGACGATCCCTGGATCATTAAGCGAAAATTTGTTTCCCTCATGTTGCATTGTCTTGGGGTTCTGACGTATATTCTTAGTTTCAAGAAAGTAGCTCTACCGGAAGCAACTCAAATAGCGGTCGAAAGATTCCACATTTTGTTAATTGACTTTCTTTTTTAAATATCTCGATCCCTATCTCCAGAAAGCTCCTTTATCCTAAATATTCCAACTTAATAAAGCCCAAAGCATCGTTCGAAGTTTCAGATCTTTGCGTTATCGAGAAGCAAAGTTTCCAAGTTCGAACGGTTTTTAGAATTTTCAAAATTTCAAAATTGCGAATGAAGCAACGGAGAGTATAAAAGCAGCGCAAGCTGAGTAATCAGGAATCAGTTTTTATTTAAGGACGCCATTGGTTGTGAAGTATAAATGTTATTGTGAAGAACTCTCAAAGTAGTCTAAAAAGACCATTTTGCATTATTCAATATTGGAGTTATTTATTCAACAGTTTAACGATTCGAACGTTATCAGAAGGTTTGGAATAAACGGAATTCCACAAAATTCGTTACAATATTCAGCCTTATTGTAAACTTCATGTGAATAAATCAATCCCATGATTTTTTTATTTCCCATGAACGAAAAATTCGTATTGTTAATTTCATGTGAATCAATCCTTATATTCGTATTTCGAATATGCTATTGTGAACATCACTCATGTTTTGTTAACAAATTTTTGCAGAAAAAATTGCTGTTGTGTAGTCAAACATTTTTATTTTTGCGTTAAATATTAAAATTGTAATGATTAGTGCTTACTTGCGCCTTTTTTTAATTTAAGAAGAAACTAATACCAGTCAGCAATTGGCTGAACGAGTGTCCAGGAGGATATTACGCGACAAGTGTAATCCCCTTGAATTACCCAATGCAAGGTAAACATGCAAATAATTATACTCGTAAACCAAATAAATAATCGCGTTTTAACTATTTATACATAGCTTTCACAAATTGTATAGAATAAATAAGCCGGCGTTCAAATATTGGTTGGGTATATTGCACAGTGGTCTGCCAGTGGCACGTAAACGTTTTGCAATAGACACAGTCGTAAAGCTTTCAGCTGCTCTAAGATTTTTGGTTAAGGAGCATACCAAAATGGAGTAGGGAGGCAAGTGGATGTTGGGTTATCGCAGGAGTGCCTTTGCAATCAGTGGATAAAATGGCCTACTAAAGACGAAATGCGTGAAATTGCTTTGGATTTTCATCAACAATTTAATATCCCAGGCATTATTGGCTGCGTAGATGGCACACACGTTAGAATTATAGGCCCTAGGAATAATAAACACTTATATTATAACAGAAAGGGTTACTATAGTATGAACGTTTTGCTGGTAGATTGGTAAAATTTGTGTATGCTTTTACGCATGTTAATAATTTTATCTGCAGGTATGTGATAACAAAATGGCAATAAGATACGTCGATGCTACACACGCTGGAGCCTGCCATGACTCATTAATTTGGAATGCAAGTGAATTGAGGGTTTCAATGGAGCAGGATTACTTGCTAGGCACTAGAAATGTTTGGCTGCTAATGAAATCTGTAAGTCCCAAAATCAAATTTTGTTCATAGGCGACGCTGGATATCCACTGGAGCCTTGGTTGCTAACACCCCACAGATCAGCGGAAGAGGACTCCACAGAAAGCAAATTTAATGAGGTTCATGCACGTGGACGTAACATTGTGGAAAGGACCAATGGCGTCTTAAAAAATAGATGGAGGTGTGTACTAGGAGACAGGGAGCTACATTATTCGCCTAAGAAAGCAGCTCAAATTACTAATGTCTGTTGCACGTTGCACAATATATGCTTAAAGTATCGATGCGATGACACACCTTTTATTTCAAATAGAGCTTCTCAACCGGAAATTTCTGAACACGTGCAGTTTGAAGAATCTGAATCGCATTCATCATACCTCAATGATGCTAAGCGTATTAGAGCAAATATAGGCAATTGCCTTATGTAAATTTATGACAAAATGTTTTTATAATTGAATGACACTCTTCAAAGAAATGTCTGATTTGTATTACCTCAAAAGCGGCTTTATTGTTAATCTTGCTTTACCAATTTGAAAAAATAAAGTACATACAATTAATTTTTTTACAAAAACGTTCGAAACATTCTAATTAATGCCTAAGATTTTCTTTACAGCTAGTATTTTCAAATTTTGAACCTCGATTTGGCTGTTTATAAGTATGAGTTTACGGTCAACTTCAATTTTTCTGAGCGGTTCAATTTCCGAATTGTGGCGTTTTGATTCCTTTAGTAAACTGTTTTGAATATTTTGAAAGTTTTCGAGGCTTTGGTTTAATTCCTTTAAGTGGTCTTCTATTTCAGTATAGTGATGACTCTGGATTTCCAAGTCCTTTCTGACGTTGTCATTCATTTCTTTTTGATCATCTAGTTCAATGTTTAATAGCTCCGAAGGGTTAATTTTTTTGCGAGTTTGCTGGCTGGTTTTTTGTGCAGGCAAAGCACTTTCCCTTTGCGTGTCACCGGCAGTTTCGGTGCTATTTTCGTCCAAGCTATTGTCCATGCAACTAAGTTCCACTTCACAGTCCTCACTAGAGCTGTTGTCTTCATCACTACTGTTATTTTCACGTTGCTTAGCAGTTGATTTCGTTGCATTCAAACCAAAAGGCTTGCCATCTTCGACACCTTCCGCAGCTGCTACTGACGCAGTTATATCCAAAATTGACTGTTCTAATACAGAAAAAAGATGTTGCTTGCAAGGTTCTCCATCGGTCTTTTGGTATTTTCGACAGCCTTGTTTCGTACGTATGGTTTTTGATCAATCCAAACCTGTAAGCAATGGCTATATAAATTATGGCACATTCCATAGCCACATTGCATTGATAGTCACCTTTTTCCATTCGGAGATTGATTTTGATGGTGGGTCCATGCTATTGAGGGAATTGTTGAATTTCTTCCAAAAAGTCAGCACTTTATCTTTATTTTTTTTGGAACCCCTTTCCTATTTCAGGATTTTCGGCCATAGTGCTTACTAAGAAAGTCAACTGAGTTTTGTTTATAGACCTAATGTGATATAAAATAATTCTTAACTAAGTTTAATAAGCAATAAACAATCATTACATTTTATCGAGTGTTGTTCCCCACTTACAGTTTTGCGAACAAATTCTATACATTCACGTGGAATAAAATTTGTTGACGGTTAGGGTAATTTTTCGAAAATGGGAAATTTTTCACATGTGAAGTTTACAATGAGAACAGAACAAATGTGGGAATTTTTCCATTGGGAATTGCATTCACGCGAAGTTTACAATAAGGCTGATTATCTCAAAGAAATAATTTTTTTTTTTGTGATTCTGTCTTTCTCTGAGCAAAAGCTTTTGTTCACTAACAAAATTGCACATATGCACTAATTAGGAAGACTTTGTACCTATATTTTACATTTCATGAAAAGGTTATTATATCATTGATTCGTAGAAGGTTTAGGAATGTCCAATGTGTGTACGTTGGTACACATACGTACTGTAACGAATTTTGGGAAATTCCGCTTATTTGCAGCCTTCTGTTCGAATCACTAAACTATTGAATAAATAACTCCAATATTCAATAATGCAAAATGGCCTTTATTAGACTACTTTCACAATAACACTTCTACTTCTCAACATATGGCGTGCTTAAATCAAACTGAATACTCTGTGATGCCTCGTTCGCATACTTCTAGGCGTTTCTATTTCTAGAATTTACTACTCGTTTAACAGCTACAAATTTCTCAGCTATAACTACAGATGCACGATTATTTTAGCTTCTCGCACAGCCATATGCGCGTGTATATGTGGGTGATACTTCCTCAGATTATTGACTACTTTTGGGAGTATCTCAGATATATGCATGTGTTTGTGCGTTGCTCTCCGCTGCTTGTATGGACATATGTATAGACATAATGATTGATTTGTTGATGTGCATACAAGTCACTGCTTAGTATTGGCTTAGAGATGATAGTATCCCTTAGTGTTGCTAATATTCGTCACAGTACATTAGCTTGCCCCAACTTCTATTTATTTATCGCAATTATAAAATGTACATATTGTTTATCCACCGAAATATTTGAGAACAACCACCGAAATATTTGAGAACAATTTTTAAATCATTTTAAGTTTGAGTATTTTACTATCCGTACGGAGATTCCCTGCCATATGCCAATACATATATAAGAACCAAATAAGGCGTGATTATTGTTAGTAGAAAGAGGACTTTATTTTCCTGCTGTTTATTCGGTTATCGGTTGTTGTAGCGAAAAAATTTAAAAAGCTAAAAATTGCTCTGGCAGCCCCATGAAAGGGTTACGTAACACAATCCCTTACATCATTTGGATATTTTAGTCGCCTCTTATGACAGGCATACTTGCCTGGGGTAAACTCTAAGCACCCGTACCCTCTGGGAGGTCGAAAGCAGTGCTTGTTGCCAAACATATTCTCCGGTGAAAAAACGCAACCTTCTTTGCTACGCACCCTAATATACATTTGCATATAGGAATATATTAATGTAGGCACAAGTACATTTTCATGCGTCTGTTATTGTAAACTATAAAATTATTTTTAGATATAAATTAGGATAAAATTTTGTTGTATATATAACATTAAGTTTATTTATTGCCAAAATTGTATGATACATTAATCTGTTTGCCATTTTAACATACAATGCCCTAAGCTTATACAAAAAAAAAAAAAGGGAGACCAAGAATGAAGAAAATTTTAAAATGATGATGATTTAAACAATAGTTGAAATAAGCGTAGAAAAATTGGAATTAGGCTTGCTGCTTTGAATTGAAAATGTCCGTAAAGGTTTTCATTCAAATCTTGTGTAACCATCTTAACGTATGAGTCTGTTACATACGAGTTATTTATTTATTTATGATGCGAATGATCTACCTATCTTTGTCTGAAGGCTCGCTTGTTTTCGAATGTCTCGAAAAAGCAGCTGTTTGTGTTGCTTTTATAACAGTTGATATATAATATTACGCTTCGATCTAAGGCATTCTATGTCCTTTTTTATACCATTTGTCTTTTCAAACTTCCATAAACTTTCGGGGAGAGCTCCTGTGGTTTCAAAAACAACAACTCACTAATTTACCAATACAGGGCTTGATGGCTACTATCAACTCGAAGAGAAAATCTTTATTGTTTTGCCTTCAAGTTCTATTTTGAAAACTTTTTAAATTTCACTGTCTTTTTAGATGTCAGCCGTTCTATATTGATGGTGAGAGTCGCGCAAATGGATATTGAACAAGATTCAACTTTTTCTTACCCAAATAAGCCTCCGTCATACGTGATGTATGCCTGCATGCGGTGCATCTTCACATGGTACAAACCATCTATTCAACTGTTATTTGTAACCAATATGTTGTTGTTGTCGTAGCGATGAAGATCGTCCCCTTGGGGAGTGTTATAGATGTTGACAATCTTTTCCCGAATCCGGCATGAAGATTTCGATGCAACTCAACATATATTGGGAGGTTTGGAAGAGACGCGCACAGCAAATATCTCTTTAAAGACTGAATTCCAACTGAATAAGTGCTGAAAAGCTCTAATTTCCAATCTTTTCCTATTAAAACAAAAAATATAAGAAAATGTAAGGCGCGATAACCTCCGAAGAGATTTTAGGCCGAGCTTCTCTTCCAATTTGCGTGGTGCGCCTTTTTAATTTTTCCTACAAATTGGCGGGACGGGAACTACTTGTTTTATGCCGACTCCGAACGGCATCTGCGAGGCAGATGAGTTTTCACTGAGAGCTTTTCATGGCAGAAATACACTCGGAGTGCTTTCCAAACACTGACGAGGGGCGACCCCGCTTAGAAAATTTTTTCTAATTGAAAAACCTTTTTTAAAAAATTTTGATGTTGCTTTGCCCGGGGTGTGAACCCAGTGCATTCGGTGTGGTAGGCGGAGCACGCTACCATCACACCACGGTGGCCGTCCTTCTTTTCATATTAAGGACAGGTTATATCGACTTTCAAATCAATATTATCAAAAGTGATTTCGTATCGCAGGAAAACGAATATGCTATTATTTATGTAGTAACGATAAAGACCCGTTCCAAAGTTTTGGAGTATTGACCTTGACACACCTTTGGCGGATAAACATATGCCTCTCCCATTGCCGCCTAGAGGAGAAATATGGTCTATGAAGTATTTAAATAAATTCAGTACTTAAAAAAAAAAAAAAATATTGCCAAGAGTGCTCAGCAAACAGGGCAGCTTTGGAAGAAATATTCATATTTTGTTTCATATCCAATTTGAATAAAATCATAGTTTATAACGTGTCTTGTTGCTATTCCCGATTTAAATAAGCATGGACACTTCTCTCTAATCATCTCCGTAATGATCAACATTTTAACAATGTATTACTTCGTGCTTTTTCATTGTAACGACAAAACTTGCTCCGTAGTATGCCCTGGATGGTCAATCGATCCCTCTTTGTATTTAATTAGAGCTAAGGTTGGCATGTCCGACTTGTATTTCCTTTGAAATACCTGTTTCCCAACCGATATTGAGGGTATGCTTCTCCATTTTTAAAGCCATGCGTCAAAAATCCCTCCTGATCTGGCCAATTCTAATCCATAATATAAAGCACATAAAAGACTCCGCAAAGAGTCATATAAGAAGCAAATTATGAGCTGTTTTCGAGCGTAATAACATTCTGATTGGACTCCTATTTAGGCTCACATAATATATGAAAGAAGGCTCATATCGGACGATGATTGCAGGAAGGGAAATACACTCATTCCGGACTCATAAATGAGCGTAAATAATCCGAATTAGAACTCCTTTCTGATTCCGCATGATTGCTGGGTACAAAAATCAATTAGGTGAATAAGAAATGTTTGTTCCGTCTACAAAAAATATATACTAATGCGTTTAAAAATCTCAAATATGAAAGACAGTGACATAGCGGAATATTCACCCATTACCAATATTCAAATACTAAATGTTTTTAAATATAAAATGTTTCATTGAATTAGATCACTGAGAGAGCCATAACAAGTACACAAATCACCTTAAAAACAAATCAATTTGTTTTATTTTACATTGCTTACTAATAGAAACTACAGTTGTATTTTATCGATTGGCGATCAGCGATTGACTGCCGAATCATCAAAATAAAACGACGGTCAATGTTAGCAAAATATAATTGCATACACACATGGCATCAAACACATCATTACATATATTTCGTACTAAACAAAATACAGAGAGCGCAACGCCGATCTTAAAAATTCTAGAGATAATTGTAATTGATTATATTGATAGAAGCAGCAAAAGGTTAGAGGGTTAGAATATACCCGCGGTAGGTATGCCTGTCGTAAGAGGCGACTAAAATACCGGGTTCAAAGGGTTTGTGTAGCGCAGCCCTTTCAGGTTGCCAGCGCAATACATAGCTTCTCCAAACCCAATTGTCAACCTCACCTATCCGTGGCGAATCCTGTTTCATTAAGAGCCGAGGCTCTGGCGACCACCGGGCAATTCCCGGCATAAAGGTCCGACGCCTGTTTATGGAGTTCGCTGAGGACCTGCTTGTGTTTTTTGGCTCCATACGACTGAGTTCTCAGGTGCCGTATTTCTTCATAATGCTTACGGAGATGACTCCTTAAGCTCCTGGGGGGTATTGGCTCATCAATCAGATGTCTGTTGGGATGCCCAGGTTTCTTGATATTCAACAGGAACTGTTGTGTTAGCATCTCATTTCTCTCCCTGACGGGGATTATTATCGCCTCGTTATGTAGATGGTGTTCTGGCGGCATAAGAAGACAACCCGTGGCGGTTCTGAGGGCAGTATTTTGGCAGGCCTGTAGCTTCTTCCAGTGAGTGGTCTTTAGGCTTGGCGACCATATGGGGGACGCGTAGCATGCATTCGGCTGGCCAATTGCTAAGTAGTAACGAGCGTTTCTTTGTCTTTACCCCAAGTACTGCCAGCAAGAGATTTGAGGATTTTATTGCGGCTCTGGATTTGCGGTACAATTGCGGTTGCATGCTCTTCAAAATGTAGATCCTGATCGAACGTCACACCCAAAATGTTTGGGTATAAGACAGTCGGTAGCGTAATACCATCGACGGGGATGTCCAATATGGTCGACATTTGGGACGTCCATGTTGTAAATAAGGTCGCCGATGATTTAGTCGGTGATAATGTCAGGTTTCGCGAGGTGCAGAAACAGGGATGTATCCGTTTATTTTGTTGCATAGCTCATCGATCTGTGCGCCAGCTGTTGATATTCAATTGATCTTGTTAACTTTCAGGAATATGTTTGTCTTAAATTTTTTGTATATGGTGTGAGATTCATTTTTCAAATAAACTTTATATTGAACATTTTATTTGGCGACGAGAACATTTTTTTTATATAATGGAAGCAACTATTGCGGAAATCCTACAATGGCAAAAGAATTCACGCAAACTATATTTGCTCAACAGCAATATTTTTTACACAACTATTGAATAAGCGGACACAGTCCTAGTGTGAGCATCACACCGACTTCTATATCAGTTCCCAAATTTCATCCTTTCGAAGATCACAACAACGAATTCGATGCATATAAGAGGCACTTGGACATAGAAAAAAAGAAATCATTTTTCCTAGCATGGGTTGGTGATACGACGTTTCGTTTAATTCAGAAACCCGTTGGAAAGCATAACATTCATTTCAAGTCAAAAACGCATGTTAATAAATCTAGGTATGATTTTTATAAGAGGAATAAAAGGGATACGGAATCTAATACTCAGTAGGTAGCTGAATTAAAAGGTATGTTGTTGTTGTTGTTGTAGCAATGCTCGCCCCACCTAATAACCGCGACCGATCACAAATTGTCATCAATATCCTCTAACGGGAGTCCAAGGAAACTTGCCGTTTCAACAGGGGTGGACCATAAGGAAAGGGGTGTTAGAAGCGTTGGTTCCACATTACAATTGAAGAGATGGTTGGTGTCATGTGGGGACACATTGCAAGCGGGGCATACATTTTGTATGTCGGGGTTGATTCTGGATAGGTAAGAGTTTAACCTGTTACAGTATCCAGAACGAAGTTGAGCAAGAGTGACACGCGTTTCCCTGGGGAGTATGCGTTCCTCTTCCGCAAGTTTTGGATAATATTCGTTAAGTACTGGATTCACCGGGCAATTCCCGGCATAAAGGTCCGACGCCTGTTTGTGGAGTTCACCAAGGACCTGCTTGTGTTTTTTCACTTCATACGGCTGGGTTCTCAGGTGCCGTATTTCCTCAAAATGCTTACGGAGATGACTCCTTAAGCCCCTAGGCGGTGCTGGTTCATCAATCAGATGTCTGTTGGGATGCCCAGGTTTCTGGGTATTCAACAGGAACTGTTTGGTCAGCATCTCATTTCTCTCCCTGATGGGGAGTATTCTCGCCTCATTATGCAGATGGTGTTCTGGGGACATAAGAAGACAGCCCGTGGCGATTCTGAGAGCAGTATTTTGGCAGGCCTGTAGTTTCTTCCAGTGGGTGATTTTTAGGCTTGGCGACCATATGGGTGACGCGTAGCACGTAATCGGCTGGCTAATTGCTTTGTATGTAGTCATGAGCGTTTCTTTATCTTTTCCCCAAGTACTGCCAGCGAGGGATTTGAGGATTTTGTTACGGCTCTGAATTCTCGGAACAATTGCGGCTGCGTGCTCACCAAAATGTAGACCCTGATCAAACGTCACACCCAAGATTTTGGGGTGTAGGACAGTCGGTAGCGTAGTGCCATCGACGTGGATGTTCAAAATGGTCGACATTTGGGGCGTCCATGTTGTAAATAAGGTCGCGGAAGATTTAGCCGGTGATAATGCTAGGTTTCGCGAGGCGAAAAAACTGGAGAGATCAGGGAGGTAGCCGTTTATTTTATTGCATAGCGCATCGATCTTTGGGCCTGGGCCTGTGGCCATTATTGTGCAGTCATCGGCGTAGGAAACGATTGTGACTCCTTCCGGTGGTGAAGGTAGCTTAGATATGTAGAAATTAAACAAAAGTGGGGATAGGACACCACCCTGTGGCACCCCTTGTTTAATTCTCCTTGGTTTTGATGTTTCGTTTCTAAATTGCACCAATGCCTGCCGACCACCCAGATAATTTGCGGTCCACCTTTTAAGACATGGGGGAAGGGTAGACCCTTCCAGGTCTTGCAGTAACGAGCCATAGTTGACCGTATCAAAAGCTTTTGAAAGGTCTAGCGCTACGAGTACTGTTCTATGGTGGGGTATTGATTTAAACCGCAATTTATCTGGGTGCTAATGGCATTTAGCGCGGTGGTAGTGCTATGGAGTTTTCTGAAGCCTTGCTGATGAGAGGCTAGCTGCAAATTTGCTTGGAAATAAGGGCGCAAAATGGCTTCAAGCGTCTTTGCTACTGGCGATAGGAGAGATGTCGGACGATACGACTCTCCTATGTTTGCTGGTTTCCCAGGCTTTAGTAGCGGGACCACCTTGGCCATTTTCCATTTCTCGGGTATGACAAAAGTGGAAAGAGACAGGTTGAAGACATGCGCTAAATATTTGAAAAACTCTTTCCCTAGGCTTTTAAGCATCGGCATGGCTATGCCGTCCGGGCTTTGGATGGTTTAGCGCGACCAATGGCGTCCTCAACCTCTTTAGCGGTGATGGTGATTGGTGACGCGCTGAATTTGTGTTTATGTGCGTGTCTATTGGCTCTTCGTCTATCTTTATCGACCGTAGGATGCATTGTGCTTAGTCGGATTCGATAGGGACTTTACGGTGGACCAAAGTTTACCCACACCGGTAGAGAGGTTACAACCTCTTAGGTGCTCCACCCATTTCGCCCGCTTGTGTTCGTCCACAAGGAATCTGATGCGTTGGTTTATATCCCTTATTTGGGGGTCGCCTGGATCAAGCTGTCTTATAAGGTCACGTTCTCTCGCTAAGTTTGCGGCCTCCGCCGGGAAGTGGGGCCGGATTTCGGGAATTCTCCCGGCGGGAATGAAACGTGCCGAGGCGGATTCAATGACCTTACGGAAGGTACACTCCCCTTGGCGGGCATCAGTCGGGATAGGGAGGGCAGCAAAGCGGTTGTCTGTAAAAGATTTATATTCTTCCCACTTTCCTTTTTTAAGTTTATGAAAGTGCGTTTTTCGGTGACGATGAAGTCGGCGGTACGCTCGAGGGAAATAAGTATAGGCAGGTGGTCGGATGCCAATATTACCATCGGCTGCCAGTTGACGCAGTTTACGAGTTCTGCGCTCACGATTGAGATATCTGGCGAACTATGACAGCTTCCTACCATACGTGTGGAGCGTCTCCGTTTATTGTGCAGAACGTCGTTTCTTCTATTTGATCCGCCAACATCTCACCCCTACTGCCCGCCCGCAAGTTTGAGTGCCATAGATCGTGATGGGCATTGAAATCGCCTAAGATAATGCGATTGTTGCCAGTGAGTAAGGCCCTGATATTAGGGCGGTAGCCACTGGGGCAACAGGTGGTAGGAGGGATGTAGATGTTGATGATTTCTAGGTTTGCATCGCCTGACCGGACAGATAGGCCTTGACGTTCTAAGACATTGTCCCTGCGGTCGATGCCAGGATCAAATATATAATATTGCACAGAGTGGTGTATGATAAACGCGAGACCGCCTCCATTTCCGCTCTCGCGGTCTTTCCTGTGGACGTTATACCCAGAGCAGGTCTGCAATGCAGATCTTGCTGTGAGTTTAGTCTCTTGAATCGCAGCAATGCGGATGTTGTGCCGCTTCATGAAATCTACTATCTCCGTAATCTTCCCAGTTAGTCCATTACAGTTTAACTGCAGAATTCTGAAGTGCATAAGGGGAGACGTCGCCACTCTGGGGGTAAGTGACGGGTGACTACGCCTGGGTTGTGGAAGGCCAGGACGCAATTGCTGTTGTGGCCCTGGGACTGGGCGTCCTTGGGCAAGCATTGGGGTACCCGGATGATTTGGGTTTGCGACCTGACAACATGGCGCGATGAAACCCGTCGGGGGTTGCCGTCGCGGAGACCAGAACATCTAGGAAAGTGGCACCACCCAAGGCAGGAGCTGCATTGGGCGGATGTCGCAAACCTATATATTCTGTGCTGGCAGACGGTGCAAAAGGAGGTAGGGACTAAGAGTCTGTTTCCCTGACCTGCACGATTGCTGCCGGAATAGAGGGGGGGGGGGGGGAGAAGACGGGGGCAGGGGATGATGCTCAGCATTGCTACCAACTCTACTACGAAGGTAGTAGTTATGAGTGGTATCAGCTGTTTGAGTTGTTGGCGCCGTGGGGCGCGAGCAGCAGCGGGTACTTGTTGTGGCTTGCTGTGCAGCGGGGCTGCTGGAAGGTAGTGGGGGGCGCTTGGGCGTAGACTACGGGACGCCCTTGGGCGTGAACAGCAAGGAGCCACAAAAGATTTATAAAAGTTACGTGGACGTCGGGTTATGGGATCAAGCCCAGAACAACCTGTCCGATGCAACCATCCCTTGCACGAGACACACTGAACAGAGTATGACCGTCCTAAAAAGATTCTTTTCCGGCAGATGCAGCAAAACCATTTCTCAGGACCGGGGTCAGGAGACGGACCCGGATTGGATTCGATGCCTTCCCGGAGTAAGAGAATATGGAGCAGTCTTGCTGCAAGGAGCTGCTGGGAGGATGACAATTTGTGAGAGGGACGAAACAAATTAGATGGGGTCACACTGAAATGACAGTCCTTGGTCGGGAAACATCCCGAGTCGCTCCGGTACATAGAACCGACTGCCTTGGTCGGGAAAAATCCCGAGTCGCTCCGGTACATAGAACCGACTGCCTTAAAAGGTATGGCTAGAGAATGTATTTTTGTATGTAAAACTTAAAATTGCAATGAGGAATTTGTTGATGAACTCATTCGTGATATTATTGTTTTATATTCCACTGATGAGTCGGTCCGGACAGCAGCATTACATAAGGATGAGCCAACATTAAAGGAAGTTTTGCAGATAGCAGAAACATATGAAGCAACTCAGAGCACAATTAAAGGTATCAAAAATAAATGTGATGAAGTTGACGATGAGTCCAAAAATTTGCTTGTTGTGAATAAACTTTTAGGCCTTTTTCAATATCAACGATTACCCTTTGGCGTAGCAAGTGCACCAGCAAATTTTCAGCGTTTGATTGAACAGACAGTGGTATTCCTGGTTGCGTTAATTATTTAGACGACATCACTTGCAGAGGTGATACTGACGAGGAACATATTATAAATCTTAGATCATTATTTCAGAGATTATACGAAAGTGGCTTTTCTTGTAACTTTGAAAAATGCTCATTTATGCAAAACAAAATTGAGTAGTTGGGACATATAACAAGTGCATCTGGTACTCAACAGTCAAAGGATCCAACAGAAGCGATACGGAAAATTCCGTATCCGAGAAATTTGGACGAAATACAGTCATTTATGGGTAAAGTGAATTATTGTTCATTCATTAAGAACTATTCTCAGATTGCTGCTCCATTGAATGCACTACGAAAGAAAAATAAAAAGTTTCTTTGAGGAAAGGAGTAGGAAGACTCTTTTAATGAGTTGAAACGTCAAATAGTTGAAATGACAGAGTTAGTTCATTTTGATGATTCCTTACCTATTATATTAGCAACTGCTGCATCTTCATATGGCATTGGAGCAGTTTTATCGCATGTGTTTCCTGATGGTAGCGAATGTCCGATAGCTCATGCATCAAAAACTTTAAATATATCAGAGCAAAGTTCAGATTGGCGGCCACCGTGGTGTGATGGTAGCGTGCTCCGCCCACCACACCGTATCCCCTGGGTTCACACCCCGGGCAAGCAACATCAAAATTTTAGAAATAAGGTTTTTCAATAAGAAGAAAATTTTTCTAAGCGGGGTCGCCCCTCGGCAGTGTTTGGCAAGCGCTCCGGGTGTATTTCTGCCATGAAAAGCTCTCAGTGAAAACTCATCTGCCTTGCAGATGCCGTTCGGAGTCGGCATAAAACATGTAGGTCCCGTCCGGCCAATTCGTAGGGAAAATCAAGAGGAGCACGACGCAAATTGGAAGAGAAGCTCGGCCTTAGATCTCTTCGGAGGTTATCGCGCCTTACATTTATTTTTTATTTTAAAGTTCAGATTTCGTTGAGGCATCTCAACTGCATACAAGTATTGCGGAAAAATCAAAGCGATCTTCGGTTTTAAAATCAGATTTTTATACAACACAAATTTGTAAAAAATTGGGGAGGAAAAAATGATATGTTTTACTTTGTGATAGAAACACCTGTTGATATTAAATTGATCTTGTTAACTTTCAAGAATATGTTAGTCTTAAATTTTTTATATATGGTGTGAGATTCATTCTTCAAATAAACTTTATATTGAGCATTTTAGACACCACCCTGTGGCACCCCTTGTTTAATTCTTCTTGGTTTTGATGTTTCGTTTCTAAATTGCACCGATGCTTGCCGACCACCCAGATAATTTGCGGTCCACCTTTTAAGACATTGGGGAAGGGTAGACCCTTCCAGGTCTTGCAGTAACGTGCCATGGTTGACCGTATCAAAAGCTTTTGATAGGTCTAGCGCAACAAGTACTGTTCTATGGTGGGGGTTTTGATTTAAACCGCAATTTATCTGGGTGCTAATGGCATTTAGCGCGGCGGTGGTGCTATGTAGTTTTCTGAAGCCATGCTGATGACAGGTTCGCTGCAGATTTGCTTTGAAGTAGGGGAGCAAAATGGCTTCAAGCGTCTTAGCTAATGGCGATAGGAGAGATATCGGGCGATATGACTCTCCTATATTAGCTGGTTTCCCAGGCTTTAGTAGCAGGACCACCTTGGTAATTTTCCATTTTTCGGGAATGACAAAGGTGGAAAGAGACAGGTTGAAGACATGTGCTAAATATTTGAAACCCTCTTTCCCTAGGCTTTTAAGCATCGACATGGCTATGCCGTCTGGGCCCACTGCTTTGGATGGTTTAGCATGACCGATGGCGTCCTCAACCTCTTTGACGGTGATGGTAATTGGAGACGCGCTGAATTTATGTTTATGTGCGCCCTCCGTCTATCTTTGTCGACCGTAGAATGCAATAGATATTGTCAGGAGAAAGCGCTCGCCCATTTTTTCACATCCGACAACACTTTATCGCCAGAGGCGATGGAAATTTTGTCATTGTGCCTGGACGGATTCGATAGGAACTTTACGGTGGACCAAAGCTTTCGTACACTGGCAGAGAGTTACAACCGCTTAGGTGCTCCTCCCATTTCGCCTGCTTGTGTTCATCCACAAGCAATCTGATGCGTTGGTTTGTATCCCTTATTTGGGGGTCGCCGGGATCGAGCTGTCTTATAAGGTCACGTTCTCTCGCTAAATTTGCACCTGCGCCGGAAAGTGAGGCCGAATTTCGGGAATTCTACCCGCGGGAATGAAGCGAGCCGAGGCAGATTCAATGACCTTCCGGAAAGCACGCTACCCTTGGCGAGCATCAGTCGGGATAGGGAGGGCAGCAAAGCGATTGTCTGTAAAGGATATGTATTCGTCCCACTTTCCTTTTTTGAAGTTTATGAAAGTGCGTTTACTGGGCAACAGGTGGCAGGAGGGATGTAGATGTTGATGATTTTTAGGTTTTCATCGTCTGACCGGAGAGATAAGCCTTGGCGTTCTAAGCCACTGTCCCTGCGGCCGATGTCGGGATATATGATATTGCACAGAGTGGTGTATGATAAACGCGAGGCCGCCTCCATTTCCGCTCTTGCGATCTTTTCTGTGGACATTATACCCAGAACAGGTCTCCAGAGCAGATCTTGCTGTGAGTTTAGTCTCTTGAATAGCAGTCACTCTGGGAGTAAGTGTCGGGTGACTACGCCTGGCTTGTGAAAGACTAGGACGCAACTGCTGTTGTGGCCCTGGGACTGGACGTCCTTGGGTAAGCTTTGGGGTACCCGGTGTATTTGGTATGCGGCCTGGAAACATGGCGCAATGAAAACCGTCGGGGGGTTGCCGTCGCGGAAACCAGAACATCTAGGAAAGTGGCATCGACCACGGCAGGTGCTGCATTGGGCGGATGTCGCAAACATATATATTCTGTGCTACCAAACGGTGCAAAAGGAGGTAGGTACTAAGAGTCCGTTTCCCAGACCTACACGATTGCTGCCGAAAAAGAGGGGGGGAGAAGACGGGGGCAGGGGCTGATGCCCGGCATTGCTTCCGACTCTACTACGGATATTGTAGGTGTGAGTGGGAGCAGCCGTATGAGTTGGTGGCGGCATGGGGCGCGAGCAACAGCGGGTACTTGTTGTGGCTTGCTGAGCAGCGGGGCTGCTGGAAGGTAGTGGGGGGGGGGGGGGGGGCGGCACTAAGGCGTAGACTACGGGACGCCCTTGGGTGTGAACAGCAAGGAGCCACAAAAGATTTAAAGAAGTTACGTGGACGTCTTGTTTTGTGATCTAGCCCAGAACAACCTGTCCGATGCAACCATCCCTTACACGAGACACACTGACAAGAGTATGACCCTCCAAAAAAATTCTTTTCCGGCAGACGCAGCAAAACCACTTCTCAGGACCGGGGTCAGGAGACGGACCCGGGTTGGATTCGATACCTTCCCGGAGCAAGAGAATATGGAGCAGACCCACTGCAAGGAGCTGCTGGTAGGATGACAATTTATGAGGGAGACGCAACAAATTAAATGGTTTACTCTGAAAAATCCCGAGTCGCTCCCGTACATAGAACCAACTGCCTTGGGATGCGAAGGTCGCATGTGGTTGTTGTTGTTGTTGTAGCGATTAGGTTACTCCCCGAAGGCTGGGGAGTGTTATTGATGTGATGGTCCTTTGTCGGATACAGATCCGATACGCCCTTGGGTGTGAACAGCAAGGAGCCACAAAAGATTTAAAGAAGTTACGTGGACGTCTTGTTTTGTGATCTAGCCCAGAACAACCTGTCCGATGCAACCATCCCTTACACGAGACACACTGACAAGAGTATGACCCTCCAAAAAAATTCTTTTCCGGCAGACGCAGCAAAACCACTTCTCAGGACCGGGGTCAGGAGACGGACCCGGGTTGGATTCGATACCTTCCCGGAGCAAGAGAATATGGAGCAGACCCACTGCAAGGAGCTGCTGGTAGGATGACAATTTATGAGGGAGACGCAACAAATTAAATGGTTTACTCTGAAAAATCCCGAGTCGCTCCCGTACATAGAACCAACTGCCTTGGGATGCGAAGGTCGCATGTGGTTGTTGTTGTTGTTGTAGCGATTAGGTTACTCCCCGAAGGCTGGGGAGTGTTATTGATGTGATGGTCCTTTGTCGGATACAGATCCGATACGCTCCGGTAACACAACACCATTAAGGTGCTGGCCCGACCATCTCGGGAACGATTTATATGGCCACATTAAACCTTCACGCCCCTTCACACCTTCACCTTCCCTCCCTCCCCACCCCCAAGTTCCATGAGGAGCTTGGGGTCGCCAGAGCCTCGTCTGTTAGTGAAACGCGATTCGCCGCTCGATGGTGAGGTTGACAATTGGGTTGGAGAAGCTATATATTGCGCTACACAACCCCTTGAATCCCGAGATGGTCGGGCTTGGTACCGAATCTGCTTCCGAAAAGGGGCCATCAACTCGATAACACTCGTAAGGCTTTGGGCCCCATCTTACATATGCGGGGAACATTATGCTCGGAACTGCCACGCAAGGCCTCTTTATGATTCCTGCGCATCCTTTATATAGTGAGGCGAAATTGCACAACAAAATGAAGCGCCGTCAAAAGCGTAACAAATAAACTCTGTTGAATTGCTTCAACCCTGGGTATCCAATAGATAACTGTTTGATGATCTTCTTAATAATGGGGTTGCTTTGTAAGTAATATGATGAGATGAGATTCGCCGTGACACCTAGTGGGTCAATGTGGCGAATGATGTTATTGTTCTAGTGAACATCATGAACATTGCCCTTTGATCAAGAAAAATATAAGGTGGCCTCAGCCTTATAAGCCGGTAAAAGATTTTCTGCAGAAGAGCAAAGGGTGTAACACTATTACAGGTACAGCTCTTACTTATCCAGAATAAACTTTGTCCCACATGCAACCAGCATGATATTTGTTATGTGGAACCGCCAAGTTTAGCAGCAATATCCATATGTGCAAACGGCCAGTTTTTTTGAGCTTCCGTTTGGTTATTTCGATGACATTTCGTGACCGTTCACGTATCGGTCTTACTTTCGAAGAGTGTTTCATAGCAATCATTGCTTTTTCAGCAGCATGATGTTGTAAGCACGTGCAACTAAATTTGTTTCCGTATCTTAAACTACATTACTCGATACACAAATGGCACGTCAACTATCTAAACCAAATGGGCAAATTTGATTTAATTGGAAAAATTGAAAAACAAATACATAAGCTAAAAAATTTCGGATAAAATGGTGATTAGGAAACTTGCTGCAACATTTCTTGAACTAGATTTGGTGTATCGGAATGTCCATCGCCAACCTTACAATAATGTTAAATCATGGATATAGGTATGGAAAATCACAGCAATTTCGGGAATTTGTTTGTAAAGTGAATTTAGTTATTTCTCTAGTCTGCCTGAAGTAGTGATGCTGTGCTGTATTATCAATAAAACGCATTTTGTTGCCCTAACCGCCACGATGATCTTTGACCATACACCATTTTTAATCAAAAACATATTTTCTATGTATTAAAGATTTTTTCAGTTTAAAATTGAACTTGAACATTACTCAGGAACAGTTCCCCAGGTAGAGGTACACTGGATATTCTAATAATTACGAAAATTTGTATACACACAGAATACCATCAAATTTATTTTATTAATATAAGCATTCTCCACTTACTCTGTATAGCGTAATTGAGACTTTTTAAACGCCTTCAAATGCTTGAATCTAGCTTTTTATTTGTAAAAGAAATTTTTCCTCCAAAAGTGTCGGTATTTGCTAAAATTTATAATTTTTCTCAGATAACAGAGAATTATACCTTTTTATTTGACAATTGACACCTTTTCACACCATTTCAATTGTTTTTGTTGCACACTTACGCATGAATCGTGCGAAAGACCGAGATGACACGACTGTATAGAACACACGTCAGTTTGACGACGCAGGGTTGCTGAGTTTAATGTATAAATGTCAAATAGAGTGTACTAAAATTAAGGGCGTCGTACATGCATCAAATCTTTCATTCATTTTTATTGTCGGTCATCAAAATGGTGCATAATTATAATCCGTGTTTTTTTTACACGTATATACGTCTATGTTTGCGGATAAAAAACGCTTATCCTCAGAAAATGTTTAGGAGATCCATCTAGCGGCAGTGGTTAAATAACTTGCTACAGAGCATGTTGTACCAAAAGCGGAGACACCTCTGTTGACCACCATAGTGTATAACCTATAGCTGAATCGGTTGCGGTGAATAATGGACACCCACCATTTGTAGAGGTAGACACCGATATCGTTTGCATATGAGTATAATGCCTATTGAAATTTAGGATTACTAATTTTCTGCGCAGCAATTTCAGAAGTGGAGATAAAGTTTAACGCTTAGCAGTCCATATAAATTTTAAGCGTATATGTATATAGATGTAAAAAAACACAGCTAGAGTCAACAATAAATTGGCGCATAGTCATAGTAAAAATAAAATAATGTGGCAAATGTTGACATCACTAGGCTAGCTAACAATTACGCAACAACACGAACACAAAGCAGCCACTCTTATGTACAAGGCAACGAAGAGATACCTCACACACACAGATGTAGTCATCAGCCGAAGTTGTTACTTACGCATATATGTAGCTTAATTACCAAGCAGGAGATACAGCAGTTCTAGAAGGCGAAACGTCTAGACCTTAGTAGAAATATGCGGACGAAGCAACAGAGAGTATAAAATCAGCGCAAGCTGAGGAATGAATATTCAGTTTTGACTTAAACACGCTATTGGTTGTGAAGTATAATTGTGAAGTACTACTCCCAAAGTAAGCTAAATAAAGAACAGTTTGCAATACAGACTATTGGAGTTATTTTTTCGACAGTTCAGCGATTCGAATATTAGCCGAAGGTTTCAAATAAGCGGAATCTCCCAAAATTCGTTACAATAGGTTTTATAATTATTTGCAACCTTCTACTAACGTTCGAATGACTAAACTGTTGAATAAATAACTCCAATATTTAATGATGCAAAATGGTCTTTATTAAAGTACTTCACAATAACACTTCTACTGCTCGACAGATAGCGTGCTCAAATCAAACTGATACTGATTCTCAGCTTTACCTTATTTTATACTCTGTGATTTCCTCGTTCGCGTACTTCTAGGCGTTTCTAGAATTTAACTTAGTTACCAGCTATAACTACAGATGCGCGTGTATATGTAAGTGATACTTGCACAAATTATTGCCTACTTTTGTGATCCTCTCAGATCAGATATATGCATGTGTTTGTGCGTTTTCTCTCCGCTGCGTGTCCGTACATATGTGTAGATATAATGACTGATTCGTTTATGTAGATACAAGTGCCTGCTTGCTTTATTGTTGTTGTGGCTTTATTTACTTAGTATCAGATTAGGGATGTGAGTATCACTTAGTGTCACTAATATTCGTCCCGATCAGAGAAATTTCCCGATCTAAACGCCACCAGCCTTTCCAGATGAACCACTTTCATATTGGTTCGTGGTTTACCAATGGCTTTTATGCGGTAAACTACATCGTTGATCCGTTTTACAACTTTGTATGGGACTTACCAGTTACACTGCAATTTCGGGGACAAACCTTTTTTCCGTTGTGGGTTGTATAACAGCACAAAATCTCCTTCCTAAAAACCTTCCGAATTAATTGCTTTATCGTATCTGGCTTTCACCTTGTCACTCATAATCTTTGTTCGTTGCCTTATCAGATCGAGTACTTCTCTGAGCTCTTTTTCAAAAACACCAGTGGATTTCTTGACATTCCTCTCCGCATCGGCATCTATCCCAAACTTCAAATCAGCTGGCAGTCGAAGGTCATGGCCAAAAATTACTTTTGCAGGGGTTTGGCCCGTTGTCTCATGCACTGCTGATCGGTAAGCCATCAAGAATAATGGTATTCGGGTATCCCTTATGTTACTTGTCCACTACTTTCCTTAAGTGCTCCTCCAATGTTCTATTGAATCGTTCCACCATACCATCAGACTGAGGATGCAATGCAGTTGTCCGTGTTTTTCGAATGCCCAATGATTTACACATTTCCTGGAATACAGCTGATGCGAAATTCTTGCCTTGGTCAGAATGTTACTCCATTGGTACACCATACCTTGCAACCCAATTGTTTATAAACATTTCTGCTACTGTTTCCGCTTGTTGATTTGGGATTGGGTATCCTCTGGTCATTTACTGAAATAATCCTTAACCACCAGTACATATTTGTTTCCGCAGTTGCTAGTAGGAAATGGATCTGCGACATCCATAGCGATCCTTTCAAATGGCGCAACTGAGTTATATCGCTTCATCTGCCCATGACCTCGGGTTTTGGGCCCTTTCGCTCTGCTGCAAACCTTGCAGTTCGCAATCCACTCAGTGACCGACTGACGGCAACCATCCCAATAGAATCTCGGTTTAATCTTCTTGAGCGTCTTCGTGAGCTTGGACCATTATGCAGCTCGCTGAGCACGTCAGGAATACTCTTTCTGGGAACAACAATCAGTTTCTTCTTGCATTGACCATCATCACTCTTCCATACTCGATGCAAGCAACCGGATATCAATTCTAAACTATTCCACTGTGCCCAATATGACTTCGCAATGGGATTCTCTGCTGACATATCCTCTCTATTTGGTCTTTCGTTTCGTTCGAGCCCTTGCAAGTTAATGATCATTGTTGGTTTCTTGGCTATATTAAAGAAATAGGCACCTACTGTAACTGTTCTTACTCATTAAATTGTAAATCAGTTTGCAATGAATTTTTCTATTGTATGTTTTGAAAGACTTGAATTGAATTTAAGCTCGATCGTGTAAGATCGTTTAATAAAAAAAAACTTTTTATTTTAAAATTTAATCTATTTTATTTGGCGCCCAACGTGGGGCTGCCATAAATTTAAGCCAATATAAAAGGATCATAGATCATTGGCGAGCTGGCAGCTAAACACCTCAATAAACGATTCCCGTAAGGAAGAGGAACTTTAAAGTTACCAACTAAAGCTTAATTCTTCAGTCAACAATTCCTATACGGAAAAAGAATTTTTAACTCATCAACTAAAGCTAATCAGCTCAACAAAGGAATCTCATAAGGATGAGGAATTTTTTCAACATACATACCAACAATTTTCAAATTTGATAATTACATCGAAAATATAAAAATTTTCAACAATCAAAAAAACATCAATCCAAACGTTATTTGTCTTCATCTTTCAAAAATTAAAATTTATTAACAAAAAGAAACTTCACATTAATTTACATCATCTGGTTTAAAAAATTGTATTTATTTAGAAAAAAAATTATCAACAATCAGTATAACCAGTAATAAAGAAGACATCAAATTTTTATATTCAAATTTTCCATTTATCAACATTTGACGAATCATATCTTCAGCAATTAAATCACTAACAAAAAGCGTCAAATTCTTAACATTCTTCAATCAACGTTTGGCTTTAAAAATCAGAAAATTTTGATATAGAGGGTTAAAATAATTCAACGTCCTAAATATGTTTCAAAAAATGTAAGGCGCGATAACTTCCGAAGAGATCTAAGGCCGAGCTTCTCTTCCAATTTGCGTCGTGCTGCTCTTGATTTTCCCTACAAATTGGCCGGACGGGACCTACATGCTTTATGCCGACTCCGAACGGCATCTGCAAGGAAGATGAGTTTTCACTGAGAGCTTTTCATGGCAGAAATACACCCGGAGCGCTTGCCAAACACTGCCGAGGGGCGACCCCGCTTAGAAAAATTTTCTTCTAATTTAAAAACCTTATTTCTAAAATACGGTGGCCGCCAAATATGTTTCATTGATCAAAATATTTTAAAGATCGTTAAGAATCATACTTTCCAAGTACATCCAAATTTATTAGTTAGTAAAAAGCAGCAAACTGTAAGTAATCAAAATTGATTGATTTTTTTTTAAATTTAATATAAATCTGCGAAAGATTGCAAGTGAATTTGTTGCGTAAATTTTTGGAAGTATTTGTCTGTGATCCATTTTAATAATCTTTTGTCGGATTATATTTATAACAAATCTTATCTTAAAGTTGATAAAATGAGTGTCTCTAGAGAATAGGTTTTGGAAATTATTCAGTCAAGTTATGAGAGAAATAGGCAGGAGTTCGCTGCACAATTAGAAGCAAGCGATCAAGCTAGAAGAGAATTAGAAATTCAAGTAAATAGTTTAACGTCTGCTTTAGGTCGTTTAGAACTTTCAAATTTTTAATGTTATTTACCCGTTGCGATAGACTCTGGAAATTGTAGTATGGATTTAATAAAGTCCTTGCCAGAGTTTAATGGTGATCCTTCCTCTTATCCAGCATGGCAGACTTCTTCAAATTTTGGTATAAAATACTACAATGAGGGTTCTGAAAAATATTACCTTGCCATGGGTATTCTAAGAAACAAAATTACAGGCTCTGCAAATTCGACCCTTTCTTCCTTTAACACTGTTTTAAATTTTAAAGCAATTATTGCCAGGCTTGATCAGACTTATGCTTCTAAACGTCCAATTTACGTGTTAGAAAATGAGTTGAATATTCTTAGGCAAGGTGATTTACAAATTAAAGATTATTATGATAAAGTTGAGAAGCATTTGACACTCATAATCATTGTTTACTATATAGTTTGGCAGCTTAAGTAGAGGTTATGTTGCGAATAGAGTGGAAGGCAGTGGACTAGGCAGTCGAATGTCATATAATGAAGGAATGGTGTTCGGAGTTTTTTCAAAGTTAAAAAAAAATGATAAAAGCTTTAATATAAATAAAACTATTGTTTTAATAACAACAAAAACGCCATATATATTCTGTATACATTAATTGGCAAGGATTATCTCACTTTAAAATTTGAATTAAATAATCTAAAGTGTTTTTTTGAAACTGAGTCGAGAACTGTGCGTGTGAATGTGCGAATTTTCACCGATCAGCTGTTAGTTGCGCTACTTGGTAAAATTTACAATAGGGGGACTCATGATAGCATATAAACTTATAAGGTGTAAAATTATATCCATTTACACACGCGGTTATATGAACGCACCTAGTAATACTCTTGATAAACTTGATTGTTTTTCAGCTGTATTATTTCCAAAAAAATTTTTTTGATTGTTATACAAATTAAAAAATACCAGGATTAAGTGAAAAATCAAAACTAAAACGCCTTTACTTGCTGATGTTGGAGATTTTTGATGAAAATGCCGTCTGTAATGTCTGCAAGGTTGCATTCCTTTGAGTTTACCGCGTTTACACAATGAAATGTGCGCGTAAATTTATACAAATTGTGTAAATGATTTTTCATACAAAATTTGACAGCTCCTGCGTAAACTGGATAAATTTATACGTTTACACACTTTATAAGGCATTTATACGGTTACATGAGTCCCCCTAATGCTCATAATTAATAAGCAAATTATGACATATAGTGGTGATGAAGTTATAGATACGTTAAATGAGCGTGCTAGGGAAAACGCTTTGCGTGTTTTCATTTCTGGGCTTAGGCGACCACTTTGTGACATTCAGCGCGTTATTATAGGTGATTCGTAATACTATGTTCAAACAGAAAAATAAATGGAGGCTATTTCGATTTAAATTGAGTGGTGTTCATACAACTCTATTTAGCTTACACAATAGTAATTTGATAGCTGGTTGGCTCATCTCTACAGTAACAACATATCTTTGTTGAGACTGTCAAAATGTGCGTGTTGGTATTACGTGAATGAAATGGAATTTAAACATAAAACTTTGAAATTTTTGTGTGTTGTAAGAAAATGTGTTCAATGTTTTGTTTTCATTTTGATTTTGCCATCTTCTTTTGACAGTCCCTACTCCAGTGAAATGAAAGACATAAAATCAGCTGATGAAATGAGCCAACCATAAGAGACTATGCTGAAATTGTTAAGCCATTAACGAAATATTTGAGGGGAGAAAATGGACATGTTGATGCAAAAAGATCCAAGAATATTAAATTGAAATTGGATTTTGAAGCTACGTCTGCCTTTGAAAAATAAAAAAAAAATAATGGCATCCGAGGACGTTCTTCTACAGTATCCAGATTTCAGCAAACCATTTGAGCTGACAACTGATGCATCATCGAACGCTCTGGGAGCGGTTTTGTCACAAAATAATCGACCTACATATAACAATGATATCTCGAACACTTTCGTCTACGGAACAAAATTATGCAACGAATGAGCGTGAAATGTTAGCTATTGTCTGGGCACTTAGAACGCTTCGTCATTACCTTTATGGTGTTAAAAATATAAAAATTTTTACCGACCATCAGCCTCTCATATTTTAATTATCAGAAAAAAATCCTAACTCAAAAATGAAAAGGGGGCGTGCATTTGTAGAGGAGTTTTCTCCAACTTTTCACTACAAACCAGGGAAAGAAAATAAAGTTGCTGATGCTCTTTCGCGACAGTTCACTCATAATCATAGTACCTCCGTTAAAAATGAAAAGGGGGCGTGCATTTGTAGAGGAGTTTTCTCCAACTTTTCACTACAAACCAGGGAAAGAAAATAAAGTTGCTGATGCTCTTTCGCGACAGTTCACTCATAATCATAGTACCTCCGTTAATAGCACACAGTGAAGATTCTTTAAGTGATGTTATTAGAAGTCTTAAATCCTCTGTAAACCAATTTAAAAACCAATTGATATTGTCAAGAGGGCCTTCGGTAACAAAGACAACAAAGATTTTTTTAAAAACTATTTTCGGCATACTTTTTGTTATGACACAATTAAAAATTTAATTCGATGTTTAAAAGATATTGTTAATCCAAGTGTTACTAATGCCATTCACTGTGACTTAGACATTTTAGCAGAAATTCAAAATTATATTATTACCTCCTTTCCAGGAATTAAATTTCGACATACTGAATCAATTGTGATTGATTTGACAAACAGACCACCTTGAAACTGTTACTGCTGAACACAATCGTGCACACCGTTGTTTGATAGAGAATTTCAAACAAATTTCTAGTGAATATTTTTTCCAGATATTAAGAAAGATTTAAGACAATTATAGAAAATTGCAAAATTTGCTTAGAAAATAAATACCAGCGTAAACCGGATAATTAATTTCTAAATTAAAACACCGGTACCTAATTATCCAGGAGAAATTTTACATCTTGATATTTTCATGACAAATAGGCAGTATTTTCTAACATGTATAGATACATTTTCAAAGTTTGCCCTTGTTAAACCCAGTGGCGGATCAAGGGGGGAGGCTATGGGGGATAAAGAGCAACCACTTGCATTTTACACTCACTGCTTCAACCATTCCTTGAGTCTCTGTGTATGCAAGGCGTGTGAAGTTCCCGAAATTCGAAATATGCTTGGAACCGTTTCTGCAGTAATAAATTTTTTCACATCATCACACAAAAGAACGCAAGCACTTGAGGAAGAAATCAAAGAAAGATCACCCGAATTACAGAAAACTCGCCTCAAAACACTTTGCCCTACTCGATGGGTTGAAAAACACGATAGTGTGGAAACCGTTAGTGAATTTCTCCCACATATTGCTGAAGTGGTAGGCAACTTGAAGTTTGATAAAGATCTTGAACCGTCTTCAAAAGCGTCGCAACTTCTCAGTGAGAAATCCGAATTTCTGATCCCTCTCAAAACATTCAACGATGTGAATTCGCTGATTGTGACTCTCCGTAGAACACTTCAACAACCTGAATTGCAACTGAAATAGGCCTGTGCTCATATTGATCATATAATCATGATTTTTTTCAAGACGCGTGAAAACGAAACATCATTCTTTGAAGTCTTCAAGAGAGCCGAGGAGAAAGCATGTGAATTGGGAATCAAACTCGAAATTCCCCACATTTGTGACAGACAAAAGTACCGCTCCAATGTTCCAACTAAGAGTAAGGCTCCTCTCGAATTTTTCTGGTGAGTTCTTGTTGATTAAATGCGTTTATTTACGTTTTTAATAGGGGTGAATGATTCGTTGACATTGTACTTACAGAGCTACAATTTACTACCCTTTCCTGGACTACATGATTTCTTCATTGACGTCAAGGTTCAAAGGTGAATTTTTGAAGTTACTGCCTCTGGAGGGACTGATTCCAGCATACTCTGCAGGAGTAACGATTGAAGAAATTGTACTTGCTGCTAAAGTTAATAAAGAAGATTTCCCCAGTCACAATGAGACAGTGCTGAAAAATGAGATTTTATTGTGGCATAACCATTGCAAAAGTGATCCATTCAAGAGTGCTCAAACAGCTACTGATGCCCTGAAAATCATTAAATCAGCACACTCTTCTTCATTTTTTCCAAACGTGACGACACTGTTGCAAATATTTCCGACTATCCCCGTGACATCAGCGACCGCACAGCGTTCCTTTTCTTTCTAAAGCGCTTGAAGACTTATTTGAGAGTCAACATGTCTGAAAATCGACTGACTGGTCTGGCACTAGGGAACGTCCACAAAGAAATAGAAACGGGCATTGAAGAAATAACCGATCTTTTCTGTAAATCGAAGCCCCGACGACTCGAATCTTTGGATTGGTCGATAGAATATTGAACCAGCAATAAGTGGGTTTGAAAGAAAGGTTTTTATGACTATTTGTATATGGTTGTTATATCAATATCTCGATTGTGCTGAATAAAAGAAGAACTTCATTTCAGAAAATATTGCTTGTACTTTATTAGTAAGTTATTTAATTTTTTTTAATTTTGAAAATCCTCGTTTTGTCATGTCATTTTATATTCTGTATACATTTATTTAACACATCATGGAAAACAAAAACAAAATTTGATAGTGAAAAAATTTCGAGCTATAAAAATTATACATCTGTAGTTGTAGCTGAGAAATTTATAACTAAGTAAATTCTGGAAGCACCTAGAAGATGCCACGAGGAAATCACAGAGTATAAAAGCATCAGCGGTAGAGGCGCTATGGGCAGTTTCAGTTAAGCACGCTATCTGTCGGGCAATAGATCAGTTTCATTTAAGCTATCAGTCAGTTTGGTTATTAAGCCAGCTAGTTGCAAAGTATAAGTGTTATTGTGTAGTACTTTAATAAAGGCCATTTTTCCATTATTCAATATTGGAGTTATTTATTCAACAGTTTAGCGATACGAACTTAGCAAAAGGGCGAATAAGAGGATTTGCAGTAAATTCGTTACAATTGGTGTCAGAAGAGGAATTGTTGAATAAATTCCGAAGATTGGGAATACAACTTGGACATGGCAAAGTTGAGAGAATTGACGATCCAGCAACTGAAGGAGGAGTTGGAAGTCCGTAGATTGGCTACTTTTGGCGATAAATCCCAGCTAACGACTAAGTGTAGCTATGGTATTTGAAGGAATCTTCAATGCTGAGGAGTGTGTCTTTCATTATGATAGCGACAAAACAACAACAAAAATGGAAGAAAAAAAGGAAACACCGCCGACAGTGACGAACACAATATCTCTACAAACATCGACAATGGCATCTCAGCTGTAGTCACAGGAGGCACGCATTTCAGAAATGGCTTCGCAAATGTCATCACAATTGGAAGAACAGAAGACATATATGTCATCTCAACTGGAAGCGCAAGAGGCATGTATATCTAGAATGTCGACAAAAATTTCGGAACAGGTATCATCGCAGCTCTTTGCGAAACTGGAAGAGCAGGATGCAAAAATTTTACAACTCGAGGACAAAATTGATGCCGAGATAGAAGCGTTGAAAGGTCCTATGCAACAGTTACAACTAAATCGCCCAGCTGTTCCAGCGACCAATCCGAAGGTTAAAAACTCCATCTTTTGACGGCTCTGTTCCTTTCGAGGTATTCAAGCTTCAATTTGAGAACACGTCAGCAGTGAACAACTGGAATGCTGAAAATAAAGTTGCTGCTCTGTTCGTAGCATTGAAGGGGCCAGCAGCCGAAACCCTACAGACGATTCCCGAAGGAGAGCGGAACAACTATGAAGCATTGATGGCCGCTGTCGAGAGACGTTACGGAAGCGAGCATAGAAAACAGATATACCAAATTGAGTTGCAAAACCGTTACCAAAAAGCAAATGAGACATTACAGGATTTTGCTTCGGATGTTGAAAGTTGGCTCATTTGGCAAATGCGGACGCACCCGTGGAGTACACCGAGAGGGTAAAAATCCAGAGTTTATAAATGGCATACGGGACGTAGAAACGAAGCGAGCGACATATGCAAACCCAAAACCCACATTTGCAGAAACGGTATCCCATGCACTGACTCAGGAAACAGCGTCACTTTTGAGTAAGCCCGCATACAATGCTCATCGTGTGGAAGTAGAAAGACCAGACTGGGTAGACGCAATATTCGAGGCGCTGACAGGATTGCAAAAGCGGAGTGAAAAAGTTATCAAATGCTTCAAATGCGGGAAGCCCGGTCACATTTCACGTCATTGCGATCTTGATCCTAGTGGTTTCAACAGCATGGGTGGTCTTAATAACAAAGCTCGAGGGGATGAGCAAGAGCGAGTAAGATGTAGAGATCGAGAGCTCCAGCTATTGAATGCCCTGTGATATCTGTGTTGCAAATTGGTAGAAAATCGAGCAGTATTACCGTCAGAGGGAATGTGGATGGTAAAGAACGTGTACTGACTGTAGATACGGGCGCATCTCATTCCTTGATTCGATCTGATTTGGTCTACACGAGAGTAAAGTCATTACCTGGAGCAAGGTTGCATACGGTCACTGGCGAGTATAACCAAGTCCGGGGAGAAGTGATCTGTGAAGTCTTAATTGGGAAGGTCATGGTTTTACACAAATTCGTTGTGGCGGAGATTGTTGATGAAGTTATATTGGGAGTGGATTTCTTGGTTGACCATGACATCAAGATCGATATGCAGAGAAGGGTGATGCGTTATGAGAACCAAGATGTGCCACTTAACTTCAGTTTGGAAAAAGGGTTCAGCAGTAAGCGAGTGCTGGTGGAGGAGATTCCACAGAGACCACGAAAGTCAAGGAAAGTAGATCAAGCAAAGGTTGATGGATCGAATGGGCCAAATAAAGCGAAATCAAAGGTACCTACGAGAAAAACACTGGAATTGACAAACCCTAATGGACGCACTAAAACGGCTGAAAGAATTTTCCAGAAAGAATACAAGGGTGGTTTCAAGCCAGCGCGCACTACTGTTGTGAAACGTCAAGACGATACTGATGATGCAAAGTCAATCCGTCAAGATCAAGCTCTGCGAAGTAGTTCTTCATTGGCCAAACAACAGAGTGCGAGGGAAAGGATAATGAGTAGAAAGATGAAACACAGGTGCGACAAGGAAAATAATTCGGAAGGCTTCCGGGAGGGAGATTTGGTACTGCTATACAACCCTCACCGTCGGAAAGGTGTTCCATCCAAGATACGGTGCAGTTGGGAAGGCCCGTACAAAGTTGCGAAGAAGATCAGTGATACCATCTACCGCATACAAACCACTAGGAAACCACGGAGTAGAAGAGTGGTACATTTTGAGATGCTAGCAGCGTTTAGATCGAGAGATTTGTCTGCTCGGGACGATCAGACTTAGGTGGAGGGCAGTGTTACGAATATTAGCAAAACTAAGGCGTGCTGCCATCTCTAAGCCGATGCTAAGCAGCGTCTTGCATGCACATCCATAGATAAATCATTATGTATCTACATAAACGAAACAATCATTATGTCTACACATATGTAGGTACACGCAGCTGAGAGCAACGCACAAGCACATGCAGATATCTTATCTGAAATGCTCCTAAAGGTATGCAATTGTGATTGTGGAAGTGTCGTTCACATATACAAGCGCATGGGGTATGAGAGAAACTATAAAAATTATACATCTGTAGTTGTAGCTGAGAAATTCATAACTAAGTAAATTCTGGAAGCGCCTAGAAGATGCCACAAGGAAATCACAGAGTATAAAAGCATCAGCGGTAGAGGCGCTATGGGCAGTTTCAGTTAAGCACGCTATCTGTCGGGCAATAGATCACTTTCATTTAAGCTATCAGTCAGTTTGGTTATTAAGCCAGCTAGTTGCAAAGTATAAGTGTTATTGTGTAGTACTTTAATAATGGCCATTTTTCCATTATTCAATATTGGAGTAATTTATTCAACAGTTTAGCGATACGAACTTAGCAAAAGGGCAAATAAGAGGATTTGCAGTAAATTCGTTACAGTATCATATTGCTTGCGACTAATAAATACAACAATAGTATTCATACTACAGTAAATGCTAAACCAATTCAAATACTTCATAACAGCTTAGATGAAGAACTGAGTAAGGTTCGAGAACGGCTGTTAAAGGCTCAGGAAATAAACTTAAGAAGGGTTAATTGCAATAGGAAGATGAAAAGCTATGCACCTGGAGATATTGTTTTTGTTAAAAGAAACAAGCGACTTGGGAATAAGTTTGATAAAATTTTTCTTGAGAAAGTTGTTGAAAGGGATCTTGGTACAACAGTGTTAATTGATAGAAAAAAATTCATATAAGCAATCTTCGGTAAATTTTAATTGGAAAATGTTATTAATGAATTAATTTTCAAACCTTTAAATGATCAATTTTGGTTATTGTTTTATTTGCTAACAATGTTGTTTGAGTTAATGATGTTTGAAATCATAATTGGCTTAACCGTTTAAGAGGCTTTTTTTCTTGATGTAAATAACAGAGATATAGCCAAGATATCCGATATTATAATTGTTATTATATTTGTTTTTAAATGATTTTGAAAGAAACTTGAAAATTATAGTATCTAAACGAGGACGCTATAGATTTGAAGGGGGAGTAGTTAATGATCATTGTTGGCTTCTTGGCTATATTAAAGAAATAGGCACTTACTGTATCTGTTCTTACTCATTATATTGTAAATCAGTATGCAATAAATTTTTCTATTGTATGTTTTGAAAGACTTGAATTGAATTTGAAGTTGAAAATTTAAGCTCGATCGTGCAAGATCGTTTAATAAAAAATAACTTTTTATTTTAAAATTTAATCTATTTTATTTTGCATAACATGTGACAGATCAGTATCTTCTAGCTGACACTTCCTTAGTTGTTCCTTGTCCCATTCATCCGTCCATGTTATAGTTATTATCCGGATACCTATAATTTCTTCTTTAGCCTCGGCCTTTGAACAGTGCTTGCATTCCAAACTACATGGTCTTCGTGATATTGCATCAGCATTTCCATGTGTACTACCTTTTCGATGCTCAATGGAAAAGTCATAGCTTTGTAGTCGCTCGATCCACCGTGCCAATTGTCCTTCCGGATTACGTAACTGCAGAAGCCATTTCAACTCTGCGTGATCTGTCCTGACGCGGAATCGCTGCCGTAGAGGTATTTGTGAAAATGTTTAATGCACTCTACCAATGCCAACAGCTCTCTCCGTGTAAAGCAATAGTTCCTCTCTGGTTTTCCAATCGAACGGCTGTAATATGCAACTACCTTCTCCTGTCCATCGACCAGCTGTGATAAAACGCCTCCTATAGCATATCCACTCGCATCTGTATCTAGAATAAATGTTGCTCCTGGAATCGGATATGCCAACATTGGCGCAGTGCACAAACGCTCCTTCAATTTTTGTAAAGCCACTTCTTGCTCCTTCTTCCATTCAAAAGCTTTTTTTTTTTCTCGTAAGCTCATGGAGGCTATGGGCTACGCTGGAAAAGTTTGGTACAAATCGGCGGTAATATGTGAACAGCCCAAGGAAACTTCTTAATTCTGCCTCTATCTTTTCATTCGCTGTACAGATGCCTTCTGTCGTTACCTTGTGACCCAAATAATTTACTTCCTTTTTAAACAGCGAACACTTTTTGGGACTTAGTTTCAGACCAGCGCCAGCTATTCTCTGGAAAACTTCATCCAAGTTCTTAAGATGTTCATCAAAGTTCTTGCCCAATACGATGATGTCGTCCAGGTACACCAAGCTTGTTTTCCAATGTAGTCCTTTCAGTACCTGGTCCATGAGTCTCTCAAAAGTAGCTGGTGCATTACAAAGTCCAAAAGGCATCATGGTAAATTGCCAAAGACCATCACCGACACTGAAGGCTGTTTTCTCTTTATCTTCCTCCTTCACCTCAACTTGCCGGTAGCCTCTTTTCATGTGCAGTGTGGAAAACAATTTCGTACAAGATAGCGAGTCTAGAGTATCGTAAATTCTTGGCAATGGGTAGCTATCCTTTTTCGTGACGTCGTTCAACTTGCGGTAGTCCACGCAAAACCTCATTTTCCCATCCTTCTTCTTCTTCTTCACAAGTACCACCGGTGAGCTCCATGGACTAGCTGATGGTTCGATGCCGCCTCTGTCGCTCATTTCTTGTACGATTTGACTCATATCTTCCCGCTTCGCCAGTGGAACACTACGAGGAGCTTGACGTATCGGCCTCGCGTCTCCAGTGTCAATTTGATGTTTCACAACATTGGTGCGGCCTGGTCAAATATGTTTGCGTACTTTAGGAGCAGTTGCTTTGCGTTACTCTGATAATCTTGATCTAGCCCCACCGTCCATGCCGTGATGTCATTTGAAAGATCAGTCTTGCTAGTTGAAACGTGTTCCTGGAGCTGTTCACAGTTAACTACTTCAGCCTCTTGGCATTTTCCCAATATAGCTCCTTTGGTCAGTTTGATTGGTGACTTGAACTCATTGAGTACTCTTACCGGAATACGTCCATCTTGTTTTGTCATAGCCAGGGTTTTTCCTACAAGTATGTTCGGTGTTGGTTTCTTTGCTGCTTCGACAACCCACAATTTGTTTGTCCCACAATCTCCATCAACCTTTGCCCAGATGACTGCTTCTGATTTTGGTGGTATTTGCTGACTTTCTTCCACCAGCACTCGTTTACTGCTGTAGCCTCTCTCGAAGCCGAAATTATGTGGCACATCCATGTTCTTATATCTCATCGTCTTGCTTTGCATATCGATCTTGATGGCTTGGTCGATTAAGAAGTCCACTCCAATTATGATTTCATCAACAATCTCTGCCACTATAAAATTGTGTACTACCGTGACGTTCCCAATTGCGACTTCACATGCTACTTCTCTTAGAACCGTGGTGTCTTCTCCAGTGGCTGTACGCAATGTTGCTCCATGCAATGGTCTTAACTTCTTGTTGACTAAATCCGCCTGAATGATGGAATGAGATGCACCCGTATCTACAGTCAGTTAACGTTCCTTTCCATCCACATGTCCTCCGACAGTAAGATTGTTCGACCTTCTTCCAATTTGCGAGATAGAGATTATGGGGCATTCAATGAAGGGAGCCAGCTGTCGCCCCTTGCGGCTGACTCTCTGTAGTTTAACGATTGGGTGGACTTGGAGATTGGTTGGAAGTATTAAGACCAGTATTGCAATGACGTGCAATGTGACCAGGGTTGCCGCACTTGAAACATTTCATAACTCCCGCATTTTTCTGTTGTGGTCCCTTCAGTGCTTCCAAAATTGTGTCTACCCACTCTGGCCTTTCTACTCCCACACGATGAGCTTTGTATGCTGGTTTACTCAATAGTGACGCCGTTTCCTGAGTCAATGCATGGGATACCGTTTCAACTTTGGGTTCGCATATGTGGCTCGCTTGGTTTCGACGTCCCGTATGTCGTTTATAAAGCTCTGAATCTTTACCCGTTCAGTGTATTCCACGGATGCCTCCGCATTTGCAAGATGAGCGAATCTTTCAATATCCGAAGCAAACTCCTGCAAAGTCTCGTTAGATTTTTGGCAGCGGTTTTGAAATTCCATTTGGTAGATTTGTTTCCTGTGTTCGCTTCCGTAACGTCGCTCAACAGCGGCCATCAATGCTTCATAGTTGTTCCGCTCTCCTTCGGGAATCGTCTGTAAGATTTCGGCTGCTGGCCCCTTCAATGCTACACATAGAGCTTCAACTTTATCTTCAGCATTCCAGCTTTTCACTGCTGCGGTCTTCTCAAATTGTAGCTTAAAGACCTGGAAAGGGCTGAAAGAGCTGTGCGATTTAGTTGTAACTGCTCCATACGACCTTTTAAATCATCTACTTATGCCTGAAATTGAGCCATTTTTGCATCATGCGCTTCCAGTTTTGATGATACCTGTTCCAAAATTTCTGCCGACATTTCAGATATACGTGCCTTTTGCGATTCCAATTGAGATACCATATATGTCTTTTGGTCTTCCAATTGAGATGACACTTACGACGTCATTTCTGAAATACGTGCCTCCTGTGATTCCAGTTGGGATGATATATATGTCTTCGGTTCTTCCAGTTGAGTTTCCATCTTGGATGCCATATATATTCTGTTCTTCCAGTTGAGTTTCCATCTTGGATGTTATACGTGTCTCCTGTGCTTCCAGATGGTATACATACATCTGTTCTTCCAGTTGAGATGATATTTCGGTTGATATTTGTGACGACATTTACTTCAACACTGTTAGTATCGCGTTAGTGTCAACACTTGCCAATGGATTCGGAGTCTCTATATTCTCCTCCATTTTAGCTCTTCCAAATCAGGATAAAATACATACTCTTACACATTAATTCCTTCCAACTCCAATACCTCTCGTAGCCGTGCTTGAAGTTCGATGTTATTGCCAGTTGTATTCAATCCACGGTTATCCAACTCATTTTTCAGTTGCTGGATCCTTAATTCACTTAACTTTGCCATGTCCAAGTTGTATTCGAAATCTTCAGAATTTATTCAACAATTCCTCTTCTGACACCAATTGTAACGAATTTACTTCAAATCCTCTTATTTGCAACCTTCTACTAACGTTCGAATCACTAAAGTTTTGAATAAATAACTCCAATATTCAATAATGAAAAATGGCCTTTATTAAAGTACTTCACAATAACACTTCTACTGCTCGAAAGATAGCGTGCTTAAATCAAACTGATTCTGATTCTCAGCTTTACCTCCTTTTATACTCTCTGATTTCCTTGTTCCCATACTTTTAGGCGTTTCTAGAATTTAACTTAGTTACCAGCAATAAAAATACCAGCTATAACTACAGATGCGCGTGTATATGTGAGTAATACTTGCATAAATTATTACCTATTTTTGTGAGCATCTCAGATAAGATATATGCCTGTGTTTGTGCGTTTTCTCTCCGCTGCTTGTACGTTCATATGTGTAGACATAATGATTGATTCGTTTATGTAGATCAAGCGTAGGCAGATTTGTAAATGCAAGTGTATAGGTAAGTGAGAGCGCATTGATCGCGCGAACCAATTGGTTTTCGTGTCAGTTACTTGTTAGACAGCAACTAACAAACACTTGTATTTTTTTATTTCATAAAATGAAATACATTCATGCATATTTTTAACATTCGCTGCGCAAACATGCGATAGCCACACACAATGTTGCTACGCCACTTGTGCAGCGACGACTAAATCATTTGGTATGCAAAGAGCGTAACCTGTTTGTCTGATCAATTGATCTATGAAACGCCGGCAGATGATGTAGATACAAGTGAGTGCTTGCTTTATTGTTGTTGTGGCTTTATTTACTTAGTATCAGATTAGTGATGCAACTGTGATTTTTGGAAAGAGAATTAATTAATTAATTAAATACAGTCGGAAAAATAAACACAAATACCCGACGAAAATGTTTAGAAGAAATTTTATGTACATCTCGCCCAAGAAAAAAAAAAGCGACTACCTTTTAGAAAACATCGAGCAGATCACTGCGAGTATCGAGTGAAGTCTCTTAACATAATTTATCCTATTTGCTGCAATTAAATTAACAACCTATTTCATTTTGACTATGACTATGCTCCAATATATATTGTTACGAATATTAGCAAAACGAAGGGGCGCTGCCATCTCTAGGCCGATGCTAAGCAGTGACGTGAATTCACATCAATAATTCAATCAATAATTGCGTCTACACGTATGTACGTATACGAGCAGCGGAGAAGCAAAGCACAAACACATGTATATATCTTATCTGAGTTGTCACGAGAGAGGGCAATAATTTGTGCAAGTATTACTCAAATGAGAAATTATACATCTGTAGTTGTAGCTGAGAAATTTATAACTAACTAAGTAAAATTCTGGAAGCGCCTAGAAGATGCCACGAGGAAATCACAGAGTATAAAAGCATCAGCGGTAGAGGCGCTATGGGCAGTTTCAACCGCTATCTAGCGAGCAATAGCAGTATTATTTTGAAAGTCGGTTTCATTTAAGCTATCAGTTTGGTTATTAAGCCAGCCAGTTGCAAAGTATAAGTGTTATTGTGAAGTACTTTAATAAAGGCTATTTTTCCATTATTCAATATTGGATTTATTTATTCAACAGTTTAGTGATACGAACTTAGCAAGACGGCAAATAAGAGGATTTGAAGTAAATTAGTTACAATTGGTGTCAGAAGAGGAATTGTTGAATAAATTCCGAAGATTGGGAATACAACTTGGACATGGCAAAGTTCAGTGAATTGAAGATCCAGCAACTGAAGAAGGAGTTGGAGAGCCGTGGATTGAATACAATCGGCATTAAACTCGAACTTCAGGCACGACTACGAGAGGCAGTGGAATTAGAAGAAATTGACGTGGAAGAGTATGACTTTCATCTTTAATGGCGAGGAAACAACAAAAATGGAACAGACATTTACGCAGACAGTTACGAGCACAGACTTGAACATGATTTTGGCTGCAATATCTGCTCAAACATCGACAGTGGCTTCTCAACTGGAATCGCAAAAGACAGATATAACATCTCAACTGGAAGAACAAAAGATAAGTATGGCATCTCAACTAGAATCCCAGGAGAACCGTATAACATCCAAGATGGAAAAATAGAAGACAAGTATTGCAGAAATGTCGTCAGAAATAACATCGAAGATTGAAGCACAAGAAACGCGTATTTCAGAAATGTCGGCACAGATTACATCCAAAATGGAAGCACAAGAGGAGCGCTTATCATTGCAGGTGGCACAAATGTCTTCGCAGTTAGAAGCACAGAATACAAAAATTGTACAGCTCGAGGACAAAATGGAAGCCGATATAGGAGCTTTGAAAGGTCGTATACAGGAGTTGCAAATAAATGGCCCAACAGTTTCAGCGAGTAATCCAAAGGTAAAGACACCATCATTTGATGGTTCTGTTCCTTTTCAGGTCTTTAAGCTACAGTTTGAGAAGCCCGCAGCAGTGAACAGCTGGAGTGCTGAAGATTAAGTTGCTGCATTGTTCATGGCGTTGAAAGGGTCTGCAGCTGAGATTTTACAAACCATTCCAGAGGGCGAACGGAACTGTTATGAAGCATTGATGGGCGCTCTAGAAAGACGATACGGAACTGAGCATAGGAGACAGATATACCAAATTGAGTTGCTGAACCGCTTCCAGAGGCCTGGTGAAACATTGCAAGAGTTTGCGTCGGATATTGAAAGGCTAGCACATTTAGCGAATGCGAACGCACCCGTGGAATACACTGAAAGGGTAAAGATTCAGAGCTTTATAAATGGCATACGGGACGTCGAAACAAAGCGAGCTACATACGCAAAACCGAAGCCAACATTCGTAGAAACGGTGTCACAAGCTCTGATTCAGGAAACAGCGTCGCTTCTGTGTAAGCCAGTTTTCAAAGCACGCCGTGTGGAAGTATAAAGGCCAGAGTGGGTAGACGCAATATTGAGGCGCTGAAAGGATCGCAAAAGCGGAGTGAAAAAGTTATCAAATGCTTTAAATGCGGGAAGTCCGGTCACATTGTACGTCATTGCGATCTTGATCCTAATAGTTCCAACAATGCGGGTGCCCGTAAACGCAAAGCTGTAGGAGATGAGCAAGAGCGAGTAAAAGGTAGAGATCGAGAGCTAGATCCAGCTTTTGAATGGCCTGTGATATCTGTGTTGCAAATTGGTAGAAAATCGAGCAGTCTTACCGTCAGAGGGAATGTGGATTGTAAAGAACATGTACTGACAGTAGATACGGGCGCATCTCATTCCTTGATTCGATCTGATTTGGTCTACAGGAGAGTAAAGCCATTACCTGGAGCGAGGTTGCGTACGGTCACTGGCGAGTATAACCAAGTCCGGGGAGAAGTGATCTGTGAAGTCTTAATTGGGAAGGTCATGGTTTTACACAAATTGGTTTTGTCGGAGATTGTTGATGAAGTTATATTGGGAGTGGATTTCTTGGTTGACCATGACATCAAGATCGATATGCGGAGAAGGGTGATGCGTTATGAGAACCAAGATTTGCCACTTAACTTCAGTTTGGAAAAAGGGTTCAGCAGTAAGCGAGTGCTGGTGGACGAGATTCGACAGAGACCACGAAAGTCAAGGAAAGTAGTTCGATCAAAGGTTGATGGATCAAATGGGCCAAATAAAGCGAAATCAAAAGTACCTGTGAGAAAAATACTGTCATTGACAAACCCTAATGGACGCACTAAAACGACTGAAAAAATTTTCCAGAAAGAATACAAGGGTGGTTTCAAGCCAGCGCGCACTACTGTTGTGAAACGTCAAGACGATACTGATGATGCAAAGTCAATCCGTCAAGATCAAGCTCTGCGAAGTAGTTCTTCATTGGCCAAGCAACAGAGTGCGAGGGAATGATCCAGGATAATGAGTAGTAAGATGAAACACAGGTACGACAAGGAAAATAATTCGGAAGGTTTCCGGGAGGGAGATTTGGTACTGCTATACAACCCTCACCGGCGGAGAGGTGTTCCATCCAAATATCGGTGCAGTTGGGAAGGCCCGTACAGAGTTGTGGATACGATCAGTGATGCCATCTACCGCATACAAGCAATTGAGAAATCACGAAATAGAAGAGTGGTACATTTGGCGATGCTAGGAGCGTTTAGATCGAGAGATTTGTCTGATCGGGACGATCAGACTTATGTGGAGGGCAGTGTTACGAATATTAGCAAAATTAAGAGGTGCTGCCATCTCTAGACCGATGCTAAGCAGTGACGTGGATTCACATCAATAATTCAATCATTATGTATCTACATAAACGAATCAATAATTGCGTCTACACATATGTACGTATACGAGCAGAGGGAAGCAATGCACAAACACATGCATATATCTTATCTGAGTTGTCACAAGAGAGGGCAATAATTTGTGCAAGTATTACTCAAATGAGAAATTATATATCTGTATTTGTAGCTGAGAAATTTATAACTAACTAAGTAAAATTCTGGAAGCGCCTAGAAGATGCCACGAGGAAATCACAGAGTATAAAAGCATCAGTGGTAGAGGCGCTATGGGCAGTTTCTATTAAGATGCTATCTAGCGAGCAATAGCAGTATTATTTTGAAAATCAGTTTCATTTAAGCTATCAGTTTGGTTATTAAGCCAGCTAGTTGCAAAGTATAAGTGTTATTGTGAAGTACTTTAATAAAGGCCATTTTTCCATTATTCAATATTGGAGTTATTTATTCAACAGTTTAGTGATACGAACTTAGTAAGACGGCAAATAAGAGGATTTGAAGTAAATTCGTTACAATATGATATGGAATTTTTTTCTGCTGTCGTTGGTTTAGTAGCCACAAGGAAACTCCCCGAAGGTGTTGGGGAGTGTTATCGACGTTGATAGTTATTTGGCGGATGCAGATCCGGTACGTTCCGGTAACAAGCACCATTAAGGTACTAGCCCGCCCATCTCGGCAACGATTTAGTATGGCCACACCAGCCTCCCACCCCCTAGATCCCTGACGAACTTGGGATCGTCATAGCGTCGGCTGTTAAAGAAACAAAATTCGCCACGGGTAGGTGAGGTTGAAAATTGGGTTGGAGAAGCTATGAATTGCGCTGGCAGCTCCTTGAAAGGGTTGGGCTACACAACCCCTTGAATCAATTTAGTATTTTAGTCGCCTGTTACGACCAGCGGATATCTTTTTAGCTCCCTAACCGAACAGTCAATTGAAATGTAAATTTCGTTCTATAAGTCTCACAACATACCTGGAACGATTGCCTGGGATGACAATTGGCCAGCCATTTGTGTGCTATGCGTCTCCGATATGGTCGCCGAGCTAAAAGAAAACACACTCGAGGATACTACACGTTCTTACAAAATACCTCACTCAGCCCTTGAATTCTAACCTTCGCGAACGCTAAACTTCAATCGCTGAAAATACCGCAGAAAAATATGCAACATTTAGAAGCAAATTATTACAAGGATTAACAGCCTAACTCCAAAGCTTTTCATAGGACTTCGGCGGTTATTCCATATGACCATATGCTCCTTAATGTTGCATACTTTTCTGCGCACTTGATACTGTTTTAGATATTTTTAGCGACAGTATGGCTAGGCCACTCTGACATACTCGGTTTAAGGGCTATATGGGGAATCTTTCATCGGCAGCGTCTGTCCAACACGAGGTGCGACTGCAAGCGGGCGTCTGTCGTAGATAAAGCAGCTCGCTATATAAACGTGTAAATAATACTTCGTCGGCACGTAGTGATTGAAATGTGCTCCCATTACTAGATTGCGTCGTCATGACGAAGATTGCTCTCAGTGAGCAGGTGTGAGATCCTAGGGGAGGATCATCAGCTGTCAGTTAGTGTTGCCACTGCCAAAACCAATTCGGTGTTAGGCTATTTGACCTACTCTGGAAGATTTTTAAAACAGAGAGGACTTCTAAAGGAAGATTTTGTTCTAATCAAGTTGAATGATTTTCACTCATGACGCAATAAAACCACACTGGTGAAGTCATTATTACATAATGGAGTCGCATTTAACAATAATCACCCTCATAATTCCAAGTGTTCCTCCTTGACTTATCTTCAGCATTGATTTTTTTAGTATCATATTTCTAAAATATGAAGTAACGTGCAGGAAAACAACGCCTGTGGTCTGTATTTCATTTTGTGGGAAATTCCTGAGTGGAAATGGGAAGGTTTTAATCAACGCAACTGAATAGCTGGATCCTCAGAGTATCCCATCGTTCACAACTTAAAAATATGGAAATTGACTTTTGACGCCAATGAGATGATTGACGACCAGGAACAATGTCATTAAATTGCGGAAGAGTATCTGGGAGGTAGGCTTTTAATACGAAAGCTAGGGATCGTCGGCACACGGTCCCAAGACGCAACATTTATCTATGTGAACGAAGCGTTAAGAGATAGGTTCATTGAAAACGGTGGCTGGCATAAAAATATAAAGCGGCAGAGGTTTTTCAACAACAACGCTTCAATCAGAGCTTGACGGCAAAAAAGAAATTTGTGGCTTGTTAAAACTTTATTTTAAACAGCTATGGCAGACCCTGGAAACGTTTGGGCAAACATGAAATAGCCGTATGATCAAACCCGACAGACATGGTTCCGATTTTCTTTATCTATCCAGCTGCCTATCCTCTGGCTAACCCTTTTCATCCTTTCTTATTTCCTTTCCACTCTGCATTTTCTATTTTACCTTATTCGGCCCATTAAATAAAAAAAAAGGGCGTGTGACACTCGGGGACTGCCGCGGTAAATCTATTGCATATTATCAACTTATGCAATTATAATATTTATACAACATTTTGTTTTCTTTGATATTAATTCAAGTTAACCTTTTTAAGCGTGGTGACCGATTAGAAAACAAATTGTTTACTTTTATTGAATAAAGGAGAAGTTAATATTTAACTTTCACTTTAACTTTAACTTTATTTTTAACTTTAACTTTAACTTTCAATTTAACTTTAACATTCACTTTGACTTTAACTTTAATTTTAACTTTATTTTTAACTTTAACTTCAACTTTAGCTGTAACTTTAACTTTAAATTTAACTTTAACTTTAACCTTAACTTTAACTTTGACTTTAACTTTAACTTTAACTTTAACTTTAACTTTAACCTTAGCTTTAACTTTAACTTTGACTTTAACTTTAACTTTCATTTTAACTTTAACTTTATTTTTAACTATAACTTTAACTTTCGCTTTAACTTTAACATTCACTTTAACTTTAACTTTAATTTTAACTTTAAATTTAACTTTAATTTCAACTTTAACTTTAACTTTAACTTTATTTTTAACTTTAACTTTAACTTTCGCTTTAACTTTAACATTCACTTTAACTTTAACTATAACTTTAACTGTAACTTTAACTTTAAATTTAACTTTAACTTTTACTTTGACTTTAACTTTAACTTTAACTGTAACTTTAACTTTAAATTAAACTTTAACTTTAACTTTAACCTTAACTTTGACTTTAACTTTAACTTTAACTTTAACTTTAACTTTAACTTTAACTTTAACTTTAACTTTAACTTTAACTTTAACTGTAACTGTAAGCTCCTAAAGCTCAAAAACGGGCGAGAAAGAGGAGACAAGCAGCAACTTTTGTGGTAAAACCTGTGGAAGGCAAAAGCTATGCCCAGGTACTAGGGGCCATACGCGGCCAGCTCCGCTCTAATGACACAGGTACGGTGGTACGGTCAGTACGAAAAACCAAATCTGGTAACGTACTGATTGAAACGGCGCGCTGCAGTGACCGGACGGCCTTCAGAGCAGCTATAGGTAGTGCAGTAGGAGAGGTCGGTGAAGCACAACAGCTCTCCAAGCGGATGAAGTTGGAAGTACTTGGCATGGACTGTCTCACAACTGAAACAGAAATCCAAGACGCAATAAGGAGGGAGGTCGGAAAAGAAGAAATCACTAGACCTCTCCGTGTCTCTGTGTTCGCAGCAAACCAAAGAGAACAGAAAATGGCGGTCGTCGAAGTGGACGAGAATATTGGCAACGCCCTACTCAAGAAAGGTAAAATTCCTATCGGGTGGATACAGTGCCGAATCAGACAGCGAGCAGAAGTACAACGCTGCTTTAGGTGTCTCGGCTACGGACACCGGAAGGCAGAATGCAAGGGTCCAGACAGGAGTAACGCCTGCTGGAAGTGTGGGCAAAGCGGCCACAAAGCTTCGGCCTGTACCGCAGCTCCAAAATGTTACCTGTGTAATACACAGAAGCTCGATCATGTCCCTGGATCTGGAGCATGCAGCATTTTCAGGGCGGCACTCGCTGTTGCAAAGGCCAAAGTCTCAATTCAATAGTGATTAGTTTTATCCAAGGCAACCTAAACCGGAGCAGACTTGCTGATGAGCTACTACAACAGTTGGTCTTAGACCATAAAGCTAACATCGTTATCATCAGCGAACCCTATAGAGCCCGAAATGATTGGCATATAGACAACACCGGCACCGCCGCAATCTGGATGACAGATGCAAACGCCAATATTGTGAACCGTGTTGCCGGACAAGGCTACGTCCGCCTAACTACGAATAATACCACAATAGTAAGCTGCTACTTGTCCCCGAATGATCCCATTCAAACGCTCAGGGAGAAGCTTGAACTTATTGAAGACGACCTGAGGGACTTAACTAGTAACCTGGTTGTGGCGGGAGACTTTAACGCAAGAGCCGTCGAATGGGGAATGCCGCAGACTAACACCCGTGGAAGGTTAATCCTTGAGATGGCCGCCAGGCTCGGTTTGAACGTGCTTAACACTGGTACGACCCCTACATACCGACGGCCAGGCTTTGGATACTCGATCCACGATGTAACACTAGTGTCAGAAAGCCTGCTGCTGACCGCTGCTGGATGGAGAGTCATAGAGGATCTGACTGGCAGCGATCACAACTACATCACTTTCCACCTAAACGATCCCGGTCAGAGGCAGATTCCGAACGGGCCACGCAGAACAAAAGCATGGGACGCATCCAAGGTCGACTCTGCCACGTTCTCCGTATCAGTACTGGGGGATGCCCGACGGATAATCAACAACTCCAGTCCGACGGAAGAGACGGTTGAAAAGACAATGAGCTGTCTTCGCCACGCTTGCAACCTCTCTATGCCACGGAGGGGAGTGTGGAGGGGTAAAAAGCAGGTATACTGGTGGAATAGCGAAATCGCGGAGCTGCGGAAAATATGCCACAGGATGCGAAGGCTAGCAACTCGCGCGCGCGGCAGGCCTGAGGCTCTAGAAAAGTCGGAAGCGTACAAAGGAGCGAAGAAAGCTCTTAGTGCTGCCATTAAGCAAAGCAAGCTTAAGTGCTGGAAAGCGCTTTGCGAGGAAGTGGATCGAGACCCACGGGGGCAGGGATATAAGATAGTAATGAAGAAGTTCCGTCCGCCAAACCAGCTGATGGACGAGAACCAAATAAGGAACATTGTGGATGGCCTGTTTCCCACCCAACTGCCTAGGGAGGGCGGGTACGTTACCCATGAAGATCGCAACGTGGAACCATTCCCAGAAGAAGAGCTTAAAACTGCCGTGCGAACTATGAAACCTAGGAAAGCATCTGGGCCCGACGGAATACCCGCGGAGGCAATTAGACTAGCTGCAAACGACTGCCCAGAACTTATGTTGCACATGTACAACAAATGTCTCGAAGAAAGAATTTTCCCCACCATATGGAAGACAGCACGACTGGTTCTCATTCCAAAAGGGAAAGGAGATCCCAACTCTCCATCATCCTACCGTCCCCTATGTATGTTGGACACAGCAGGGAAATTGATGGAGAGTCTCCTGAAGCAACGCCTCACCAGAGCGTTACAGGACGCCGGAGGACTGTCGCCCAGACAGCATGGTTTTCGGAGGGGGCACTCTACAATGGATGCCATAGCAGAAGTTATAGACGCAGTCAAGAAAGCCGAGACAGCGTGCCACAGAGCAAGACCTATAGTGTTGCTGGTCACGCTAAAATTAAACCAGGTCATGCGTAATGTAAATAGGTGGATGGCTGAGCACGGTCTCCAGTTAGCAACAGCCAAAACGGAGATCGTCATCCTCACAAAGAGACGTATTCCCACTACCAGGAACATGATGGTTGGGGACCAGCCAATAGAAACACTCGCTTCAGCGAAATATCTGGGAGTGAGGTTAGACAGCAAACTCAACTTCTCGGATCACATACGAGGGACCTGCGAAAGAGCTGCGCGCATAATAGCGCAGTTGAGTAGATTAATGGCAAACACAGGTGGCCCAAAGCCATGCACAAGGAAGTTGCTTGCATCAGCCTCGGATTCTATACTCTTATATGGTGCAGAAATCTGGGCGGACGCAATGAAATACCGGAAGAACCGAGTCGCCCTCACCTCGGTCCAACGCAGAGGGGCGCTGCGAATATCTTCGGCTTACCGCACGGTATCAGCTGAAGCTGTCCTGGTCGTTGCGGGAACCATACCGATATATCTTCTCGTTGAGGAAAGAAAAACAATATATGACAACGGATCGCAAGCAAGTAGAGCTGCTGTTGCCATGCAGGCGCGAGAAGAATCGATCCGACGTAGGCAAGATCAGTGGAGCAACAGCATCGTAGGAAAGTGGACTAGGGAACTAATCCCTGAACTTGATCCATGGTTGAAGCGACCGCACGGAGAGGTAGACTTTTACCTGACCCAGTTTCTAACGGGACATGGTTACTTCCGCAAATACCTACACAGAATGGGTAAGGTTGATAGCCCGAGCTGTCTGTACTGTGGGGAAATAGACGATGTACGCCACACCTTCTTCGAATGCAGGCACTTCTCCCATCAGCGAAGGAGGGTAGAAGAGGTACTTGGCGACCTATCCCCGGGCAGTGTCATTAATAACATGACCTGTCGAAGAGACAGATGGGATACGGTCAGCACATATGTGAGGCATATACTTACCAGTAAACGAGAAGACGGATGCCTAGCCCATTAGCGTGAGAGTAGCCATAGAGCTCACGTAGCGCGCACCCGTACCCGAAGTAATGCTAAACGCGGTCCCAGGTACGGGGATTTGCGCGGGCCGTGGGAGGTTAGGTTTTAGTGGGTAGGCCTTCATGGCAGAAGGGAGTCCTACACTCGGAGAGTCTCGCAGTGAGGCTTAAATATCCCGGTCAGTGCATAAAGCATTTCCTCCTTCCACGAAACACAACAAAAAAAAAAAAAAAAAAAACTGTAACTTTAACTTTAAATTTAACTTTAACTTTAACCTTAACTTTAACTTTGACTTTAACTTTAACTTAACTTTAACTTTAACTTTAACTGTAACTGTAACTTTAACTTTAAATTTAAATTTAACTTTAACTTTAACTTTAACCTTAACTTTAACTTTGACTTCAACTTTAACTTTAACTTTAACTTTAACTTTAACTTTAACCTTAACTTTAACTTTAACTTTGACTTTGACTTTAACTTTAACTTTCATTTTAACTTTAACTTTATTTTTAACTATAACTTTAACTTTCGCTTTAACTTTAACATTCACTTTAACTTTAACTTTAATTTCAACTTTAACTTTATTTTTAACTTTAACTTTCGCTTTAACTTTAACATTCAATTTAACTTTAACTTTAACTTTCGCTTTAACTTTAACATTCACTTTAACTTTAACTTCAACTTTAACTTTAACTTTAGCTTTAACCTTAACTTTAACTTTAACTTTAACCTTAACTTTAACTTTAACTTTAACTTTTACTTTAACTTTAACTTTAACTTTAACTTAAAACTTAACTTTAACTTTAACTTTAACTGTAACTTTAACTTTAAATTTAACTTTAACTTTAACCTTAACTTTAACTTTAACTTTGACTTTAACTTTAACTTTAACCTTAACTTTAACTTTAACTTTAACTTTCATTTTAACTTTAGCTTTATTTTTAACTCTAACTTTAACTTTCGCTTTAACTTTAACATTCACTTTAACTTTAACTTTAACTTTAATTTCAACTTTAACTTTAACTTTATTTTTAACTTTAACTTTAATTTTTAATTTAACTTTAACTTTAACCTGAACTTTAACTTTAACCTTAACTTTATCTTTAACTTTCACTTTAACTTTATTTTTAACTTTAACTTTGACTTTAACTTTAACCTTAATTTTAACTTTAACTTTCACTTTAACTTTAACTTTAACTTTATCTTTAACTTTATTTTTAACTTTAACTTTAATTTTCGCTTTAACTTTAATATTCACTTTAACTTTAACTTCAACTTTAACTTTAACTTTAACTTTAACTTTAACTTTAACTTTAACTTTAACTTTAACCTTAACTTTAACTTTAACTTTAACTTTAACTTTCACTTTAACTTTAACTTTATTTTTAACTTTAACTTTCGCTTTAACTTTAACATTCACTTTAACTTTAACTTTATGATCCGGGGTGGGCGTGAGCTTAGCAACTGCTAACAAGCCAACCTAATATAAGCACGCAAGTCGTTTTCTGTCAAAAATGTCTCATGCACATACAGCTTGTATGGGAGCAACTCAAATTGAATTTGCTGCGTGAAAACCTAACTCGATTTCCAATTTTTGTTCTGCGTGACATTTAGATTTGACGTTTGCACACATGCTTTACATTGTAGCAACGCATGCTTATTTGGGTTAGGGCAAAAAAAGCCGGTTGTTTGCGTGCGCTAAAAACGTAGTGCGGTTTTATTAGGTTGGCTTGTAAGCATGGCGGAACGATACAAGGTGGCAGCATTGGACAGCTGATTATAAACTTTTTTTATTTGATTTGATACATCAACTTCCGGCGCAGTACGATTTTGACATTTGCCCATCGAATTTACAAAAACAAAGTAAATGGAATTTTTATTTATGTTTGTAGGTATGCCACCATGCTGCCACCTTGTGTCGTTCCGCCATGCTTGTAAGCGACCATATATGTATACGATAAGCGATAGCACAATGGCTACTTCGTGAAAATCAACGACAGCTCTTTTAGTTTGATTTCGATGGTCGTACGGTAAGAAAGTGTCGCACGCGCGCTTAAAACAAGTACCAAAGAGTGCGTGTGACACGTGTTCACCGTTCAAGCATTGAAATCAAACTAAATAAATAATTTATTTTGTTTTCGTGCTCGCTACGCGTTCGTGTTTACTAACACATTCTCAATTTGGTAACCGTGTAAATGTAGTGGTGCCCACCGCTGTTTATGATAGAGATCCAATTTTATGTATTTGGCCTGTTGCTAACACCGAACCTTTACGAACCTTTTCGAAACTTTTCGAGCCTTTTCGAACCTTTTTTGACAAATATCCGTTACGGTTTTTTTTGATTTAGTCGCCAAGCCCGCGATAAAATCTATGCAATAGCTTAAAAAAAATTCCCGTAAAGTTTTTGTTGTTCTACTACTGAGATCACCTGTATGGTTTTATTGCGTAATTTTTTTCATTGTACCCGGCAAGTGTTTATAGAGGCTGCCAAAATATATTTTGTGTGATTTTCAATATAAAGCTTAATCTTAAAATAATTTCAGGCGACTTACAATAATATTTTGAAATCCATTCTGTAGATTTCTGATATAAATATAATGACAAATTAAATTGTGGGAGATTTTAAAAGACGGGGTGGTTTGGGTAGAATGGGAAATTTGCCAAGAGGGCAGTAGATCTACCACAATAGTGGTAAAAGGAATACACTGCTGTCAGTTTCGTGAGCAGCTTCTCGAAAGCAAATTTGTGCAAAAGTCAATGGCGTAACTAAACCATCTGGGACCCGTGGCAAATTCTTTTGATGGGACCCTATCAATAAAAAGCGTCACGTTATAATCAGTTTAATTTTAATAGACTTAAAGGTTTTCAGCGTACTCAATTAAACTTTGTATATGTCCCACTAATGGCCATACGCCTCCTCTCACAGACAAGAGAGAATGGTCCAATGCGTATTCGCTAGATTTTCGTTGAAGGAACAACATCGTGAGGAAACCTGCATGCATTTACAATGAAATTAAATTACAACTTAATTTCAATAAGATATTTTGTAAGAAAAATCGTTTTTTTGGGATCTCTGTTCCGCAAAAGTCTCTATAACACCATCAAAGTTTAAAGATCGGGCCATAGAATTTTCAATGGACTGAATATGTCTTGCCTCATAGAGTTTCGTAAATAGGTATCTATCAATTTTAATTTTGAAAATGATCTTTCAGCACCAGCTGTAGTTACAGTAGTTACAAGAATTGTAAGAAATAACATTAATGCAGTGCATACTCCAGGAAAGCTTCAAGACATCATCATATATATTATTTCTAATTGCTGTTTTTATATACGGGTCCCTTTTTCGCTCTTATTTGGGACCCAAATCAATAAACAAAGGTTTGCTTGTAAAGATGGAGATTCGGGATATTAGCGAGCAATTTTGGTCGTAATGCTTTTATTTAGCTATAATTTATTAAAATAATTTGTTAAAAATAAACGAAAGAAACCTATGTTTACTATGGCACTATTGTGAATATTTGCACTGCATTACCGACAGTCGCGACCATACGCCAGCTGTAAGTTTTAATTGATTGATAGAACAGCTGATTTCTGTTGATATTTGAGAAGAGACTTTTATATTGGTTGAGCAAGATGCCCACGATTCAGGCTCGTTTTTTATCATTAATAAATCGAAAAGGTCTCTTTCACGACGATTTTTCTATTTCGTTTCTAAAAGTGGATCGAAAACTGAGAATTTTTCTGGCAAATGATGCAAATATGTCTTCCTTGTGTATATATCTCAACAAATTCTAGAGCTTTTTTAATAGATCAGTGTCATTTAAAACTTTTAAAGTGGAAGGCTTTAAAGCACTGCAGTTTGAAACAATTTCATACATTGGAATGACATAAGATTTACATTGGTTGATAATGAAGTCCAATACTCGACAAAATATGTTCACTTTGAACAAACTATTTTTGAGCTCGCCGCCTCTTGACCTACTGTTACGCCACTGGCCTCAGTAAAATTCGAAAAGCAATATGGTAGGCAACCAGTGATTGGAAAATCGCTCTTTATCATAGTGATTGCCATTTGGCGTGACCTAATTTGTATCATAAGTATGCGACATTAAAGCCCTGTCACATAAGCAGTTTTTCATAGAGATGCGTTTTACTCAATCGCATGCGTTATGAGTAGATTGCTCGTATTTTTATGGAGAACGGTATATTGAGCGGCACTGCTGCCATCTGACATGGAAAAGTTGCCAAATGGCAAACTTTTGTTGCAAGCAAAGCATAAGAAGGAGAATTTGACATTTGCTTTGGCTGAATAGATACTAGAGATATACGCCGCCGATTTTGGTCGTTTTTTGCACGCCGCCGCCGAATGTCAAAAATATCGGCGCGGCAGCGGCGGCGTCCGGCGCGTTACTATATTTTCTACTCGTTTAAGACTGTTTAGGCCATTGTCGAAAATTGGTCGGATATGGTCGAAAGTGGTATCAACGGATTTAAATCTTTCTAAATGTTCAAAAGTCATTTAAAAAACAGGCGTTTTCGATGTCAGCTTAACACGGGCTTTGCATCACCAAGTTATTAAAACAAAATACTAAGAGAAAAGTTGTATAATAAATTTATATCCTCACTTTGCATATTTAAACAAGTAAGGAAGGCTAAGTTCGGGTGTAACCGAACATTACATACTCAGTTGAGAGCTATGGAGACAAAGTAAGGGAAAATCACCATGTAGGAAAATGAACCTAGGGTAACCTTGGAATGTGTTTGTATGACATGTGTATCAAATGGATAGTATTAAAGAGTATTTTAAGAGGGCCATGGTTCTATAGGTGGACGCCATTTAGGGATATCGCCATAAAGGTGGACCAGGGGTGACTCTAGAATGCGTTTGCAATGAGTATTTTAAAAGGGAGCGGGCCTTAGTTCTATGGGTGGACGCCTTTTCGAGATATCGCCATAAAGGTAGACCAGGGGTGACTCTAGAATGCGTTTGTACAATATGGGTATCAAATGAAAGGTGTTAATGAGTATTTTAAAAGGGAGTGGGCCTTAGTTCTATAGGTGGACGCCTTTTCGAGATAACGCCATAAAGGTGGACCAGGGGTGACTCTGGAATGAGTTTGTGCAATATGGGTATCAAATGAAAGGTGTTAATGAGTATTTTAAAAGGGAGTGGGCCTTAGCTATAGGTGGACGCCTTTTCGAGATATCGCCATAAAGGTGGACCAGGGGTGACTCTAGAATGTGTTTGTACGATATGGGTATCAAATTAAAGGTGTTAATGAGTATTTTAAAAGGGAGTGATCCTTAGTTCTATAGGTGGACGCCGTTTCCAGATATCGCCATAAAGGTGGACCAGGGGTGACCCTAGAATTTGTTTGTACGATATGGATATCAAATGAAAGGTGTTAATGAGTATTTTAAAAGGGAGTGGGGCTTAGTTCTATCGGTGGACGCCGTTTCGAGATATCGCCATAAAGGTGGACCAGGGGTGACCCTAGAATTGGTTTGTACGATATGGGTATCAAATGAAAGGGGTTGATGAGCATTTTAAAATTGAGTGAGCCTTAGTTCTATAGGGGGACGCCTTTTCGAGATATCGCCATAAAGGTGGACCAGGGATGACTCTAGAATGCGTTTGTACGATATGGGTATCAAATGAAAGGTGTTAATGAGTCTTTTTAAAAGGGAGTGGGCCTTAGTTCTATAGGTGGTCGCCTTTTCGAGATATCGCCATAAAGGTGGACCAGGGGTGACTCTAGAATATGTTTGTACGATATGGGTATCAAATGAAGGGTGTTAACGAGTCTTTTTAAAAGGGAGTGGGCCTTAGTTCTATAGGTGGGCGCCTTTGCGATATATCGCCATAAAGGTGGACCAGGGGAGACTCTGGAATATGTCTGTACGATATGGGTATCAAATTAAAGGTATTAATGAGGCTTTTAAAAGGGAGTGGTGGTAGTTGTATATGTGAAGGCGTTTTCCAATTATCGACCAAAATGTGGACCATGGTGACCCAGAACATCATCTGTTGGATACCGCTAATTTATTTATATATATAATACTACGAACAGTATTCCTGCCAAGATTTCAAGGGTTTTTTATTTCGCCCTGCAGAACTTTTTCATTTCATTCTACTTAATATGGTAGGTGTCACACCCATTTTACAAAGTTTTTTTCTAAAGTTATATTTTGCGTCAATAAACCAATCCAAATACCATGTTTCATCCCTTTTTTCGTATTTGGTGTAGAATTATGGCATTTTTTTCGTTTTTGGTAATTTTCGATATCGAAAAACTGGGCGTGGTCATAATCAGATTTCTGCCATTTTTTATACCAATACAAAGTGAGTTCAAATAAGTACGTGAACTGAGGTTAGTAAAAATATATCGATTTTGCTCAAGTTATCGTGTTAACGGCCGAGCGGAAGGACAGACGGTCGACTGTGTATAAAAATTGGGCGTGGCTTAAACCGATTTCGCCCTTTTTCACAGAAATAAGTTATCGTCCCAGAATCTAAGCCCCTACCAAATTTCACAAGGATTGGTAAATTTTTGTTCGACTTATGGCATTAAAAGTATCCTAGACAAATTAAATGAAAAAGGGCGGAGCCACTCCCATTTTGAAATTTTCTTTTATTTTTGCATTTTGTTGCACCATATCTTTACTGGAGTTGAATGTTGACATAATTTACTTATATACTGTCAAGATATCAAATTTTTTGTTAAAATTTGACTTAAAAATTTTTTTTTTTAAAAGTGGGCGTGGTCGTTCTCCGATTTTGCTAATTTTTATTAAGCCTGCATATAGTAATAGGAGTAACATTCCTGCCAAATTTCATCATGATATCTTCAACGACTGCCAAATTACAGCTTGCAAAACTTTTAAATTACCTTCTTTTAAAAGTGGGCGGTGCCACGCCCATTGTCCAAAATTTTACTAATTTCCTATTCTGCGTCATAAGTTCAACTCACCTACCAAGTTTCATCGCTTTATCCGTCTTTGGTAATGAATTATCGCACTTTTTCTGCTTTTCGAAATTTTATACATCGAAAAAGTGAGCGTGGTTATAGCCCGATATTGTTCATTTTAAACAGCGATCTGAGATGAGTGCTCAGGAACCTACGTACCAAATTTCATCAAGATACCTCAAAATTTACTCAAGTTATCGTGTTAACGGACGGACGGACAGACGGACGGACATGGCTCAATCAAATTTTTTTTTCGATCCTGATGATTTTGATATATGGAAGTCTATATCTATCTCGATTCCTTTATACCTGTACAACCAACCATTATCCAATCAAAGTTAATATACTCTGTGAGCTCTGCTCAACTGAGTATAAAAAAAAAATTAATAATGAACAATGAATTCAAATAAAATGACCCAAGGCGAACATGTTTTCAAATTGTCCTCAAGTTGTTAAAAAAAAGTAAGTTACCCAAAAAAAAAAAAGCTGAAAGAATAAGCGAAATCAGTGATGCAAAATCCCTTAGTAGGTTCTAGGGGCATAAACACTCCTTGGAAATGATTCTTACCTCATACTTAAGTTGAGGATATATCTAGGTATGAGAAGGGTTTGAAAAATCACTTGGCCTTACGTTCATACATCTGTTGTTTATTTACGAAACTTTAAACTAGCATCTGAAATGTTAATTTTGATTTTCACTCTTCATCCTTCAACACCCAAGTCTCCCGGTTCGACATTTCATAAAGTTGGCGGCCCTATCCAAAACTAGTCCCTTGGAGTGAATCACATTGATTATAGCCTATCAAACAAGTTTAAATATCACCTACACGTTACAGCTCCTTTTACAAATGTGAATACGTAGGCACATATATTTACCAGGTGAGTCTTTGTTCTTCGCAAGAACACTCGAAGTGGTGAAGCAAAAGCTTTCCCCAGACAGTCTAACTAATGACCGTGTGTGATACTACCCTAACGTAGTGGACAGTCGAACTAGTCTGAAAACTAAAGCTACGCGGTCATCCATAATGAGCTCTTATATCATAAGGCCGGAAAACAGCAGTTAACATCTTTCAACTTAAAATCGGTTGACTTTCACTCTAAAATATCGTTTTGATTTAACGAAGACTATTGAAATCAATGTTGTGAACACAAACGTCTGCAAACTTTGGTCTATATTTTAAAAATGTTATACATGGTCCTTATAAAATTTTAATTGTGTAGATATAGATTTTCAGCCAGCACGCAATGACATCTGCTTAGACTGCTTATGATTTCGGCATCCTTGGCCGAATAGTCACTCCCTAACGTTTCAAGGTGTTACTCTGGTGTAGCTCGGCAGCATAGTGCGACAAAAGCGTCCGTTGGAAAGTCTTCGGAGCAACACCTAGAGCTTCTAAGAAAGTGATGTCGACGAAGGTATGAGTTCGTAGTCGCAGTCGTATAGTTTCTATTCTGGCATATGGTGCGAGGGTCAGGAGGCGTGGTAGCGACTGGTGGTCGGGATTGCTACTGTTCGCACATCGGGAATTGTAGCTCTCAAAACAAGCCGAAAAAACTGTGGCACCCTGTGCCACGAGAGTCATGAGTATTAATAGACCATTAATAGCAACCGTAAGTCGCCTTTGTGCGTTACCGCCAAGGAGCCACAAATGATTTAAAGAAATTGTGTTCGCGACGATTATTAGGAGTTATACCTAGGTGAAACTATGCTTTGCACGAGATATGCAGACAAATGTGTGACTATTTTATGTATCTCTATTTCTTTTCAGCAGATGCAGTAGTACCAATTCCAAAGACCGGGGTTGGGTTCGAAGCCTCTCTCGAGTAAGCGAACGAGGGACAATCCCTGCGCAAGGAGCTACTCCTGAAAATTTTTGAACGGTCCGCGAAATCTTGAGGCAAAAACCCCGAATCTTTCCGAAATTGATTTCCTTAAATACATACAAAGTAAGAACACCGGCGTACGCCGGCGGGCCGCTCACGCCTCCGCCTCCGGTATATAATAGAGCCTACGCCGCCGCCGCCGCCGATAAAGTTATCGGCGTAAACCTCTAATAGATACGACACAATATATATTAGCAAGTACTTTTATTGAATAGGAATAATGTTAATAACAGTGCTTCGCGAAATTTCGTATGTGAATGGGCATCTTTATAAAAGCAATATCTTGATTGATTGTAGCGATGTTATTTGAATGCATAAGCTTGCCTTAAACGCGTCTATATGCAAAATTTCATTGTGCTGCGGCCTTTACCGGTACTGATTTATTCGGTGGTATTTCTAAATTTATAAAGTTTATTATTTAAACTGAACAGCAGTAGAGAAGTTTACATCTCCCTGTGTTAATAACATCATGAGAGCCCAAAGCAGTGATTCAAATCAAAATAGCATATTTAACAGCGATTGTAAAATTAGTGTTTTGATCGACACAAATCTTGACTAATTGCAATCCGCGGTTACGTATACGTTACGTTGGTCCACAGCGGAATGTTTCAAATATTGTAGCAGGTTTCGAAATCTCTTTTGCCTGGCAATGTCATTGACAGAAATACTATATTAGGGCATGCGCGCGCTTCGAATTTCGATCAGCTTTTTGAATATGTTTACTGTGCTGTTTCTTTAGTATATTTATCACAACTTTTATTGTGTATCGTTCTCCTTTGGTACTGAATATTGGAACAGCGCGCCAAAAACAATATACATACCTAAGTTGCTTTTTATGTCAATATGTGTATGTACATATGTTTGTTTGTGTGTATGTACTACAACACCCCAAACTCAACCTCATTCACAACAAAACGCTCAGCAGGCGTGGAAATGGTAAACATTCAGTTGGTTAACGTGAAAGCTGTTATTACTTACACTGAGTAAAGAATATACATACATACATACATACTTGGCGCATTCCATGCCAATTCATTCTACCCACGGATTTTACAATAGTGGTTTCTATGGCTTTTTTCAGTTGTTATTTTAGTCAATTTTTTGGAATTTTTGGACAATTTTTTTGTGAGGAATATTTATTTTTAATAACTTAGTAATTGTATGTGGAGTGTGACGTATTTTTTATGGCTCTATTTAAAAAAAAAAACTTGGTGCTCAATTTTTTGTTTCCGGAAGTTGTTTCTAGAAGTTATTATAAACCAATATTATAAAAAAATGTATCTTAAAATCTATCCTTTAAAAAACTTCGTTGTAATTAAAAAAAAAAATAGAAATTGTTTCTAAATTTTTGATGTTACTTTTCCCGGGATCTGATATTCGATGTGGTAGGTGGAGCACGCTACCACCACACCATGGCGGCAGCCGCCCCTTTCAGGATATTTTTGGCAGTTTCTTGCAATACGATTTTTTGTTTTTGTGGGTTTTGTTTATGTGGCATTGTTAAGATAAACCCAGAACTATTTTTGGATAATTCCGAAAACATTTGGGGATTGTTTTCAGAACCATTCTGGGAATAATTCGGAACCGTTTCGGGATCATCTCATATGAATGCCTCTGGTGATTAGGGCACTATTTCTGCGCCGTTTCTGTATCGTTTAGGGAGTATTTATAGATTGTATTGAGAACCGAACTTTTTGAAGGCAATTTTGCAATAAGCTCGAGAATGTTTTCGGAATATTTTCAGGACAATCTCCGGAACTTTCCGGCACAATATTTGAGATAATTTTGCACTGCTTCGGGATGATCTTCGGTGTCAGTTTGAGTTCATTTGGGAACAATTGGAACTATTTTGTGATTGTTTTCTCGAGAACAATAGGAATAAATCCTAACTGTTTTGGAATCATCTCAGCCTTATTTAAAGTTGTTCTCATGATTATTTTAGGCCATTTTCTGACCATTTATGTAGTATTTCAGGTTTATATTGAGGATCATTTCACGACGTTTAATATGCAATAAACTTTTTGTATAACTATGCGAACTTCACAAAAGATTTTTTTTCTAAACTGACACGAATTTGAAATCTTTTTGCACAACTACCGCCAAAGAGTTGACTTTATGACCTTTTGGAAAAAGGGGACCTCTACGCGTTGGCGATGGCGAGTAACGAAAAAGATTTAATGATGGGCTGTACGAGCTATACGCAGATATCCACGAATTTAAACGCAGCGGCTGCGCTGGCTAGCCATGTTATGCGATCGGAACACGCCTATGGAAGCAGAGGTAGAGGGCGGCCCCCACTCCGTTGGAAGGACCAGGTGGATAACGATTTAAACTTCCTTGGTGTGACCAATTGGCGCCGGTTGGCGGAGCAAAGGAGCGACTGGCGCGCCTTGTTGGACGGCCATAACCGTTTAGACGGTTAAGCGCCAATTAAGTAAGTAAGTATTAAGTGAATATCGTTGCCGTTGTAACCATTTTAAATTTGACGTTGTGGATATTTCATTTGGTTATAACTTTAATTGACTTTAATGCCATTTGAAATCGCCAGTTGACGTTATGGCCGTTGAACTTATGTCACACCTTTTCACGATACCACAATAACGCATACAACTTTACGACAGCCTACAAAAATATGTTCAAATTTCCATATATCAACGAAATTGGTAACTAAAGGCATATCGTTGGATTAAATAAACATGAAATGCCCCATATGTACTACATAGGGCGAATGCGCGTAATATAAGGGCTCACACTCTCCTAAGTACAAACAAAACGAACAGGTGCATCATTTGTCTCGGAGAATCGTGAGCGCATGAAACATCAAAATACACGCCATTGCCACCGAAACAGCAGCATCTCATTAAACCAACAACAACAAGCATACATAGTAAATATGTATGTTTATATGCATGCCAACATCATTGGTTAGTGCACGCCTGAGACTAAAAAGAACGATTACGGAGCATACTGCCGAGCAGTGAGCATATGAGATGAGCAAAGATTTGAGTTGGCCAAACGAATAACCGACGGTACATGTTGGGAAGCTTTACCGAGGGCGGGGCAAGATGCAGCGATGGATGCTGTTTTGGTGAGATGATTTTTGGTTGTTGATTTTCGTCGTCTTTGATGTTCGTCTTGGCCAAAATAGTAGTGCTCCGTAAAATAGTTGGTTCGCACACGCAGAAAACGGCAAAATACCAACGGAATTTTCGCACAACGCGTTTATTTTTTATTTTACTTTTTTTCTACACATAATTCTAGAAAGTAAAAATAAAAAAACAGAAAAACAAATTAAAAAAGTAAGAAGAAAAAAATTATAAAATAGGTATAACCATTTTAAATGAAACAAAAATTTGCATTTCGAAAAAAAACGCTATAAAAGATACAGTGTTTAGCATACAAAAATGTGGAAATGTTTGAAATCAATTTTGAGAGAAAGCAAACGAGAAACACGTCGAAAACTGCTAAATTTATTTCAGTGAAAGATATGTATCTACTATACAAAAAAAATTTGTATTTTAGAAAATTTTACGTTGATGAGAAAAGAAAAATAATCAAATGCAGGCGCATAGTTGGAAAAAAAACGAAAATTTTTTAATTAAAAAATGCGCAAATATTAACAAATGACGAAAATTGAGGTGCACATTTTCTAAACTGTGAAAATCCAAGCTTCATTTTCAAACTTGTGAAAATATGAAAATATAAAACCTAAACTGTGAAATTCGGGTATAATTCGCAAATTTTGTTTTGGAAACTGCAAAAACCACAAATTAGCGTAGAAAATAAATGCAGCAAACGCAATTAAAGCACCTTCAGGAATTTGTTTTTATAAATACTAAACTTTTTTGAAAAAAAAAAAAAAATTATTTTTTCTCTTCAAAACTAGCGCTATTTTGCGAAATAATTTGAAAAAGTGATAAATTTTGTTACCTAAAAGCCTTAAAATCGATGTGAAAAATTTGTTGTTATTTTTGTGAAGTGAAAATTTTAGTATCTATCATAATTATATGCTCTGCTATACATACACACACATGGACATGTATGTATATATTTTTTTGTATATGCATACATACATATCTATTGATGTACATATGTATGTATGTATGTAAAATTCGACTTGTAACTTTACAAAACATTCAATTGCGCACATTTAAACATACAAATATACTTACATATGTACATATTGTATATGATACATAAGCACGCAACAACAATTCATAGCGTTCTGCAAGTATTGACATACATATACAAACATCCAAACGTATGTACGTTTGTATGTAAATATGCACAAACATATAAATGTACACATTTTCTCTATCACGAATCCAACAAATCCAGAAACAAATATTTTGTTTTATACATACATACATATGTAATATTACACAATATTATGTATGTACATACACACATATTTATAAAAGTATCCTTTTTGCACAAAGTAACAATTGACGGAATAATGGATTGAGTTTCCGTTTTATTTTTTTGTTGTTTGATTGGCATTTGATCAGGTATACTGTTATCGTCAAACATGCAGACATATGTACATGCTTATGCATGAATGTACCTAGTACATATGTACATAACTGACAACTTTGAGCTCAGCTGTTTTTGATGATTTGGGGACACCTCCCATAAAGCATTAGTTTCTAAGTATAAATAATGTTTAGTTAACATTAGGGTGGGTCGATTTGTATGGACGAAAGTTAACCGATATTGCGCCATCGATTTTTCGATAGGATTTGGGCTCAGGAAAAAAAATACCGCATAAACGCATACCCACAAAAATAATGTTCGAGCCTGCGAAATTTCATTTTTTTTAGTTTTTTCGACTTTTATTTTTAACGTTTTTTTCATGACCTACTAAAACATTTTCATATTTTTTTTTTTAACTGTTATCGCTAACGTTAGCGGACATTTTTGGGTCGGACAAAGTATACATGAAAATTTTACAATCAAATGAAAATTTTTTAGTAGGTCATGAAAAAAACCTGAAAAATCAAAGTCGAAAAAATGTCAAAGAAATGAAATTTCGAAGGCTCGAAAATATTTTTTTTGGGTATGCGTAGTAAAATTTTTTTCTCTTGAGCCCAAACCCTATTGAAAAGTCGATGGCGCGATATCGGTCAATAAATCGACGCAGTCTAATAAACATATCAACAATGTAGCCTTGCCATTATTGACGATTTTTTTTACTGTTTACGGCAAGAACATTTCTAATGAAAATTTTTTAGATTTCAAGAAATTGCTGCGAAAAATTTTCAAAATTAATATTTTCATATGTGTGTACAAAAAAAAAAAAAAAAAAAAACGCCAAGCTGATGAGCAATGAGCTAGGTGGCCAATCTTTTATCAAAGGAGGATCTTAATACCAACTTGCGAACGCCTTGGAGCCTCTTCTGCATATAATGGAACTAAATTTTGTTAAGCTTAGGAAAAGCGTTTGAAGATTATTCACGCGAAACGTTGAAGTAGGGAATATTCTTTCAAAGAAAAACCATTCTGTTCATATTCTACAATGGACTTGGCAGTTAAAATGAAGGGGTGGCATAAAGTTAACGGCCATAAAAACAATTGACTCTATAACCACTTCAAAGAGCCGACTACAGCAGAGCATTTGATTCTGTTAATCACGCGCTTTTAACTCATAAACTTGACTTACTGGGTTTTCCGAAGAATTTGCATTACTTTTTACACTCTTCATAAATGACTTACCTAAGGTTATTTCGTATTCCCGTGCTCTAATGTATGCAGATGATGTAAAACTATGCTATACATACTTGCCTTCTGACTCTTCTCGTTTGGATCTACTTCAGGCCGATTTGAACTCATTTCAATTATGGTATACAGTAAATCGACTAGTTTTGAACTGCTGCAAATGTAAAATAATGACATTTAACAGAGTCAAACAAGTTTTAAAATACTATATGCTAGACGGTCCTCCCTTGGAGCGTATATCTGTAGTATACGACATATGTAGGTGATCTTTTTTAATGCGAAACTGAGCTTTAACATGCATATTTCATCTATCGTAAACAAAGCATCGGATGTACTCGGATTTATTAAAAGATGGGCTAAAGCATTTGATGATACTTATTTAACCAAGACCCTTTACACATCACTGGTGCGCCCACTTAAGTATTGTTTCTGTATTTGGTCCTCGGGATATAAAAATCATATAGATCGAATTGAATCGGTACAGAAGCAGTTTCTAATTTTCGCATTACGTGGTCTTAACTGGGACTCAAATCATCATCTTCCGCCTTATAGAAATATACTTCTGAACTTTACTGTTCCTGCGAGAACTTCGAGTCACTATGTACTCTTTCATTTACCCATTCTCTGGGGTAATTTTGCCAAATATAGCCCTCTTCATATTAGTTTTGAGTATTCGATTGCTGCTATCCGTAAGGAAACACCATCACGTTTAGCATGATATTTTTCAAACATTTTTAAGTAAAATGTCAATTTTTATTTCAATATCAATTTTAATTAATTTTAATTTTTTATTCGATTTATGTGTTAATTAAAATTCAACTTAATTAATTTGATTGTTTATTATTTTAGTTTTATTTTTACACTTATGTTTTTTTTCGAAGATTGTCGAAGATTATGTGCAGGTCTTACAACCTTAGACAAACAAAGTTGCTTCTATCATTAAAAAGAGAGGACTGTAGACTCATGACGGGTATTTTGACTGGACACTGCCTTCTGGCGTCACATGCTTTTAAATTAGGCTTGGTCAGTGATAGCATATGTAGGAAGTACGGGTTGGAGGAGGAAACAATCGAGCACGATCTGTGCTCGTGCCCTGCACCTGCCAGGCTAATATTCCAGCTATTAGGAGTGATACAGCTGTCAGATCTAGAAGTAGCAAGTGGCTTAAGTCCTAGGAAGCTTCTAGTATTTGCCAAGAGGACGGAGTTATTTTGTAACATAGGTCCTGGTTTTGATAGGGTTTTTCAGTTTGGTCGTTAAAACAAACTTCTAATAACAATACGGACTCAGTCAGTCTATGTGAGGTCCTTATGGACCGGCCAATTCAACTTAACCTATGTCTTTATACTCAGTTGAGCAGAGCTCACAGAGTATATTAACTTTGATTGGATAACGGTTGTTGTACAGGTATAAAGGAATCGAGATAGATATAGACTTCCATATATCAAAATCATCAGGATTGAAAAAAAATTTGATTGAGCCATGTCCGTCCGTCCGTCCGTCCGTTAACACGATAACTTGAGTAAATTTTGAGATATCTTGATGAAATTTGGTATGTAGGTTCCTGTGCACTCATCTCAGATCTCTATTTAAAATGAACAATATCGGACTATAACCACGCCCACTTTTTCGATATCGAAAATTTCGAAAAACGGAAAACGTGCGATAATTCATTACCAAAGTCGGATAAAGCGATGAAACTTGGTAGGTGAGTTGAACTTATGACGCAGAATAGAAAACTAGTAAAATTTTGGACAACGGGCGTGGCACCGCCCACTTTTAAAAGAAGGTAATTTAAAATTTTGCAAGCTGTAATTTGGCAGTCGTTGAAGATATCATGATGAAATTTGGCAGGAACGTTGCTCCTATTAATGTATGTATGCTTAATAAATATTAGCAAAATCGGAGAACGACCACGCCCACTTTTAAAAAAAATTTTTTTTAAAGTCAAATTTTAACAAAAAATTTAATATCTTTACAGTATATAAGTAAATTATGTCAACATTCAACTCCAGTAATGATATGGTGCAACAAAATGCAAAATTAAAGAAAATTTCAGAATGGGCGTGCTTCCGCCCTTTTTATTTAATTTGTCTAGGATACTTTTAATGCCATAAGTCGAACAAACCTTTACCAATCCTTGTAAAATTTGGTAGGGGCTTAGATTCTGGGACGATAACTTATTTCTGTGAAAAAGGGCGAAATCGGTTAAAGCCACGCCCAGTTTTTATACACAGTCGACCGTCTGTCCTTCCGTTCGGCCGTTAACACGAGAACTTGAGCAAAAATCGATATCTCTTTGCTAAACTCAGTTCGCGTACTTATCTGAACTCACTTTGCATTGGTATAAAAAATGGCCGAAATCCGACTATGACCACGCCCACTTTTTCGATATCGAAAATTACCAAAAACGAAAAAAATGCCATAATTCTATACCAAATACGAAAAAAGGATGAAACATGGTATTTGGATTGGTTTATTGACGCAAAATATAACTTTAGAAAAAAACTTTGTAAAATGGGTGTGGCACCTACCATATTAAGTAGAATGAAATGAAAAAGTTCTGCAGGGTGAAATAAAAAAACCCTTAAAATCTTGACAGGAATACTGTTCTTGGTATTATATATATAAATAAATTAGCGGTATCCAACATATGATGTTCTGGGTCACCATGGTCCACATTTTGGTCGATAATTGGAAAACGCCTTCACATATACAACTACCACCACTCCCTTTTAAAAGCCTCATTAATACCTTTAATTTGATACCCATATCGTACAAACACATTCTAGAGTCACCCCTGGTCCACCTTTATGCCGATATCTCGAAAAGGCGACCACCTATACAACTACCACTATTCCCTTTTAAAACCCTCATTAATACCTTTAATTTGATACCGATATCGTACAAACACATTCTAGAGTCACCCCTGGTCCACGTTTATGCCGATATCTCGAAAAGGCGACCACCTATACAACTACCACTATTCCCTTTTAAAACCCTCATTAATACCTTTAATTTGATACCGATATCGTACAAACGCATCCTAGAGTCAGCCCTGGTCCACCTTTATGGCGATATCTCGAAAAGGCGGCCACCTATAGAACTAAGGCCCACTCCCTTTTAAAAAGACTCATTAACACCTTTCATTTGATACCGATATCGTACAAACACATTCTAGAGTCACCCCTGGTCCACCTATAAGGCGATATCTCGAAAAGGCGTCCACCTATAGAACTAAGGCCCACTCCCTTTTAAAATATTCATTAACCCCTTTCATTTGATACCCATATCGTACAAACAAATTCTAGGGTCACCCCTGGTCCACCTTTATGGCGATATCTCGAAACGGCGACCAACTATAGAACTACCACAACTCCCTTTTAAAACCCTCATTAATACCTTTAATTTGATACCCATATCGTACAAATGCATTCTAGAGTCGCCCCTGATCCACCTTTATGGCGATATCCCGAAAAGGCGTCCACCTATAGAACTAAGGCCCACTCCCTTTTAAAATATTCATTAACCCCTTTCATTTGATACCCATATCGTACAAACAAATTCTAGGGTCACCCCTGGTCCACCTTTATGGCGATATCTCGAAACGGCGTCCATCTATGGAACTAAGGATCACTCCCTTTTAATACCTTTAATTTGATACCGATATTGTACAAACACATTCTAGAGTCACCCATGGTCCACCTTTATGGCGATATATCGAAAACGCGACCACCTATAAAACTACCACCACTCCCTTTTAAAACCCTCATTAACCCCTTTCATTTGATACCCATATCGTACAAACAAATTCTAGGGTCACCCCTGGTCCACCTTTATGGCGATATCTCGAAACAGCGTCCACCTATAGAACTATGGCCCACTCCCTCATAAAATACTCTTTAATACCTTTCATTTGATACACATGTCATACAAACACATCCCAGGGTTACCCTCGGTTCATTTTCCTACATGGTTATTTTCCCTTATGTTGTCACCATAGCTCTCAACTGAGTATGTAATGTTCGGTTACACTCGAACTTAACCTTCCTTACTTCTTTTCCTTGTTAATTGTATTGTGTCTTGTATCCAGTAGTCGATCGCTTTGTGTCTGTGTTGACTTTAATAATAAATAAATAAGTTAACTGAAGTTATAACCATATGAAACGATCACAGCGTCAAAGTTGAAATAGTTACAAGTCAACGGTATTGACGTTATGACGATCCTGCTTCTCCTAAATGGCCATAAATGAATTTCTTTCTCAAATCATTAGGGCAACTATTTTGTTTTGCACCACCACGTATTAGAATGAGAGCAACGATCGAATTACAGTTATATTTTAATGTCGAAAGAAAAGATAAGTTTTTTATTTGAAGTTTTCTGATATGGAAGGAGTGCCTATATTTTAGTCCTATTCTAGTGAAAAATGGGTTAAAAACTGGCCTAATGACGTTGTTGTTGTTGTAGTAGAAGTGCTTCGCCCCGTCCAATAGGTGCGATCACTTCCAAATTGTCATCAGTATTCTCTAACAGGAGTCCGAGGAAATTGGCAGTTTCAGAAGGGTTGGCCCAACGAGATAACTTTTTTTAAGGAATTGGCACTGCCAATGAAAAGGTGGTTGGTGTCATGTGGGGACACATTACAAACGGGATATGCATTTGGCATGTCGGGATTGATTCTGGATAAGTGAAAGTTCAACCTGCTACAGTAGGTATATAGATCGAACTTGAGCTAGAGTGATACGCGTATCTCTGCGGAGGTTGCTTTCCTCAACTGCGAGTTCGAGGTATTTGTCTTTGAGAACGGAGTTCACTGAGAAATTGTTGGTATAGTAATTCGACTACTTTTTGTGGATGTCTCTGAGCCCTTTTGTGCTCCTTTTCTTCATACGGCTTACTTTTTTAGTAGCGGTTTTGTTCATAGTGCTTACGGAGATGACTCTTTAAGTTCTTGGGAGGCGGGGCCTCTTCAATCAGATTTTTTTGGGATGCCCAGGTCTCTGGGAAACTGTTCAGCATTTAATTTCTCATGTTGGTGTTGTTGTAGCAGTGTATCGCGCCATCGAATAGACGCGACCACTCACAAAATAACATCAATATCCTCAAAGGCAATCCAAGGAAACATGCAGTTTCAACAGGGGTGGTAGGGGTGTTACATGCTTTGGTTCCACATTGCAATTAAAGAGATAATTGGTGTCATGTGGGGACATTTCGTATAAACGAGTCCCCTTTGGGCTGATCTTATCTTGCTGCATATGGTTATGGCCTCTTTCTGAAATGGTCAAAAGGTCAAACGGAAATTTCGAACATGGCCATAAAGTCAAATTGGGAAGGTCAAAACCTATACTCATCTTATGATTATTTGAAGTTGATATAAGGTTAATTGATCTTATGGCCGTTTGAAGTGGTCACAAAGTCAACTTTCACCCCACCGTTAAAATATACCTCTCAGACTGTAGTTTCAAACAAATGAAACCAATGAAGCTATGAGCTAATAACGCCAAGTAACAGTGTGCAGACAATCAGTAGTTTTTCGTTCAGCAAACTACAAGCCCCGATGAAAAATTTTGAAAGAATACTGGATGTGCAAGTTCGCATCCTTCGATATAGGAGGGACCTTTCAATAATGTTCTCCTGAAAGAAATACCAGTTGACCTATATACCCTTGGTATTGAATATACCATTGTGAGCTATATTAGTTTGATCTACAGTCCAGAAAGATAAACGCTTAGTTGGCAGGTTGTGAGGTCGCAGCACATCTGTGAAGAAGCACACTACAGAGCGTTGTCCCGCACAACTGATTTAGCTTTGTTTTATAGATAAGGCCAGTCGGCCCTATTAAGAGCGAAATAGTAAATGGATATTTCGAGTCCTTTAAGGCGCTTACCGTTATAAACTAGAAAGCTGTAGTTAACGATGGATCTAGAAATATTTAATAAAAGAAGTCATTCATGAAGTTGGAACCATGTCTGTCGGGTTTTATCACACGGCTATTTCATGTTTGCCGAAATGTTTACAGGGCAGCCATAGCTGTTTAAAATAAAGTTTGGCAGGTCACATATTTCTTTTTTGCCATCAATGAATTTCTATAAGCTCTGATTTTTTGAAGCATCGTTGCTGCAAAACCTCTGCCGCTTTATATTTTTATGCCAGCCACCGTTTTCTGCTCAATGAACCTTCCTCTTAACGCTTCGTTTATATAGATAAATGTTGGGTCTTGGGATCGTGTGCCGCCGATCCCTAGCTTTCGTATTAAAAGCCTCCCAGATGCTCTTTCGCAATTTAATGACATTGTTCCAGGTCCTAAATCATCTCACTGACATCAAAAGTCCGTTTCGATATTCCTTAGTTGTGGAAAATGGGATCCACAGAAACTCGAGCTATTCAGTTGCGCTGACTGAAACATTTCCATTCATGAAAAGGAAATAGACCCCTCCCACAAAAGGAAATACACACCACAGGCGTTCTTTCCTGCACGTTCCTTCATATTACAAAAAGGCATTAATGTAGTATTATTTTATGATACTGAAAAAATCAAGGCTGCAGCTGTGTCAAGAAGGAACAGAATCATGAGTGCGAGTATTGTCAAGTGCGAGTCCATTTTGTAAAGAAATATAACACTTTATAAGTTCATTGTAACCTTCAACGATAATTAGGCTTTTTCGTCGGCGACAAAAAAATTCCATATTGTACATAATTACATATTTTTAACATTAAAACTTTACACCTAAATTATTAAATCTTACAGTTAATATCACAGTCCTAATTGTTCTAATAAAAGCGTGTTACATTGTGATAGCAAGAAAAGGAGGTCCTAAATGTTCTTAATTATACCATCAAAATTTAACACGCTTTTTATTAGAACAATTAGGACTGTGATATAAACTGTAAGATTTAATAATTTAGGTGTAAGGTTTTAATCTTAATATATAAAAAACACGTGTCACAAGTTTGAGGCCAGTGGACTCCTAAACTACTGAACCGATTTTGAATTTATTTTGCACCCCGCGTGTAGTTTGATCTAACTTGAAATATAGGATAGATTATATCTCAGTTTATAGTCGCAATATTATTTGATTGCAATTTTTTTATTTGTTTATACGTAATATTAAACTGTTACGTATACGCAGTGGCACTCATATTTTCAGGTGGTGCGGATACACTTCCGTGTAATTGGTTGGTGTTTAATTAAACAACCTGCTTATCAATAAAAAATATTATAGCGAATGATATCAAGTATAGCACATCACCAGGCCCGCCGAGAGAGGGGGGGGGGGGTTTCTGAGGGGCCCGCGATTTAGAGGTACTATGACATTTTTTTTAATACAGGAGAGTCTGTAGTTGTTCCATGTGCAATTTTTAAGCCCAACTTCAAAAGCAACGAAAATCTGCATTTCGTTTTAATATTATAGTGAAGTGTCAAAAATAAAAATCCATATATAAAAAAAGAAAGGCTAAAATGTGTGTTAGTTGGTCGCCGGTGTTTGAAGAGATGCGTCGGTCGATTTTGTTCAAACTTTCACACAAGTTGCGTAAACCTCACGCGGTGGTTACTACAGTTACAGGGTCTCGAGATATAGGCCAAAATGTGGGCCAGTGAGTGCCTAGACAGTGTTTATACAATATGGATATCAAATGAAAGCTATTGATGAGTGCTTTGGTACAGAGTAATATATTATCCAGAGACGGACTGGGACTGGGATTAGGACTAGGACTGGGACTAAGACTCGGAGTGGGACTGGGACTGGGCTGGAATAAAATACATAGCACCCTCTGGGACAGGCAATACGGCATGCAGAAGAATGAGAAGGAATTCAGAGAAGAGAAAGGAGAGAAGGAGATTGAGAAAGAGATAGAATGAGACGACAATGGAGATAGATGAAGCGAAAAAGACGGAGGGAGGAGTGAATAAAAGGATTAGGAAAAAGTGAAGAGGGGGGGGGGGGGAGGGCAGAGTCAGACGGAAAAAGCTTATTAAAATGTATGCAGATAGGCCAAATTTAGAGCAGGACAACGTCTGCCGGGTCTTCTAGTGTTAAAAATATATAATTATGTACAATATGGAATTTTGTTTGTCGCAGACGAAAAAGCCTAATTATCGTTAAAGCTTACAATGAACTAACAAAGTGTTATATTTCTTTACAGTCAATTTATTTTTTACTTTTTAGTTAATTTTATGGACCAATAATAAAAGCTTATTTTTAAAAAAGTTTTTTTTTCTTTCATTTTATTTTTTACTTTTTAGTTCGTTTTATTTACAAGTAATAGAAGCTTGTTCTTAGAAAAGATTTTTTCTTAAATTTAGTTTAAATATGAATTTTTTTAAATTTTTAGTAGGTAAAATATTGTTTAAATTAATTATGTAATCTTTACTTAGTTATTTGTAACGTTTCTCATCCTATCCATTTCTTTTAATGCATCAACATTACAAGGTTTCTTCGAAGTCAAGTTTGAACAGTCAAATTCTTCTATTCGAGTGTTAACTAACTTAAAATCATATTTTATTGTGACTTTTCCTATGTCGCGTTCAGTTTACAACTACTCATTGCAGATCTCGTCTCTGTTCCATCGCCAATAATCTGTAAAACAAAATCAGGTGCACAGAAAAGTATGCAACAAAAAGTATGCAACATTTAGCGATAACAGCTTAACTTCTACGTTTGTTGCATACACAAACAAAGCGAAGTTACCTGCGTTCTTGAAGACTTAGGCTTTTATTCCCTTGTGAATACAAATCTATACCGATAACTCTGTTATAGATTACTTTATCGAATTATCGCAAAGTAATATTGCATTGTCATCGGAGTTATACATGTGTGCAAAATTTCAGCTCAATCGGACACCGGGAAGTGTAGCAAATTTAACTTGCAAAATTTGATTACAGATAACAGCCAAGTGAAAGTAAATAAAAGCTTAAAAAATTACTTCATCCGTCTGGTTTTATTGCGCATGGTTTTGAAGTGAATGCAGAGAGTTGTTTGTTATTATTGCGTTTTCTAAAATAAATAATTTCTTACGTTTTGGTTTGAAAGTGAGTGATGATTTTGCACATTTTGGAGGGAGCAGTATGTATTTGCTTTTTAGAAAATATGGGTTGGTATCATCTTTCCAGCGACCCTGGAAAAAATAAGTGTATTTGGTGCACCATTTTTGACATATTAGTACTTCAGTATTCATTATATAATGTTATGAGATTTTTTGGAAAGTTCTCGCCGGTGGGTGTTCTATGAGGGACTCTGTAGAAGTATTCCGAACTGAAGTAGGTGATCCTGGCCAAGAACCACATTTGTCATACGTATGAGGACTAGTTATGGAGTCCACTTATACTCCTTAAATACTCATAAAGTATTCCCTAAATCATCCTTAGGGCATATACCAGTATTTCACAACCTACATATCACTTTTCATATAAAAAAATTTTCAACTTAAAAAGTGTAAAAGTTTTATGAAATTATTACGTTTTGCGAGGGAACGTGTTTTTTGGAATGTTCCAGAATGGCTAATTTTTTTCTTTTTCATTCTCATTAAAAGTAGTGCATGGATTTTGGAAATGCAGCTAAATCCTACTAGGGCTTTGAACTGCATCCGGATTTTTCAACTATCCGGATTCATAAATGGAAAATCCGGATATCCGCTGTTCGGCTATCCGGATACGTAAACGGAAAATCCGGATATCGTATGTCCGGATACTGGAATATAAAAGTTGAATATCTGCAAATCAGAATTGAACGAAGCAAATATCGAAAAATTTTTCACAAAATATGTTTGTAGATTATTAAATTAACGCCAAAAATTAAAAAGCTACAATTGTACAAACCAGCGAAAATAAGAACAGTGCCATTTGTTTATATTGTGAAAAAAACGCTACAAAACAAAGGATCGATATCAAGTCTATGGAACCACTATCGGGTTTTCCATCTTCAAGAGAATGGTATGGACGCAAATGCTGTTCGGGTTTTGAACCCTGACATAACCAGTCATCCGTGCAGTGCACATACGCTTCAATTGAAACTACCTGAATAGTGTGGAGTCACCCAAAAGGTTTCAAAGGTGGTGATGAGTTTCAATCATTCGAGTAAACGTCCATATCCTCTCGAAAAACATTTAATACAAACTGAAAAGAGAGTTAAAAAACTAATCCAAACTTGTTCAAGTAGATGGAATTCAGTTCTTTTTATGTTGGAAAGAGTTAAAGAGCTTAGATCTTCTATTGTTGCAGTAATTGCTGATCGTTCAATTTTCAACAACAAGGCCGCTCAAAATATCGCAATTTCGGACAGTGACTGGGATGCAGTTGATGATCTAATAGATTTACTCACCCCTTTCGAAATTGCGAGAAATGTGCTTAGCAGTGACAGCGAGATAACATTTTCTAAAATGAAACCAATCATTCATAAAATTATTAATAACCATCTGAAATTTAACAAGTAAAGGTGTCTAGGTTCGGGTGTAACCGAACATTATATACTCAGCGTGAGCTGCAATTGTACATTTCTTTTCAGATGAATTATTTTCTACATAACACGTGGCACCGCTCGTTTAAAAAAAAAACTCTCCCCATTTCCTCTTACAGTAAAACTTGATAAGTGAAATATCATTGATTTAAAACTATTTTTTCGTAAGTTATAGCTTATTATTCTAGTCTACGACCATTTTAAACTTGTCTTATGTCTAAGTTGCCGTGGTCTTTAACCGATCCCGTTCATTTTTACTAGAAATATTTTCTGCTATAAGGAAAATATGTGTACACAATTTCATTACGATATGTTAATTTTTCTTCGAGTTGTGGCTCCCGAAACATAGAAAATTGCTTGGATATCTCAATATTTACTCCAGTTATCGTGTTAACGGACGGACGGACGGATATGGTTAGGTTAGGTTGGGTGGTAGCTTCCCTGATGAGAGGAAGCTCACTTGGACAACATGACGGTCCGTTGTGATACCACATATAATAAACTAAACTAACGGTGACGTAGATATAACTACTTAGAGAATCGTTGGGTAGCAACGATAAAGTTCCGAATGATCCCGATCTCAACCTTGGATAGCTCCTCGGGAGATCCAAGTGAGTCACGACCAAAATACTTTCGCCTAGTTCTGGCAAAAGCTGGGCAGTCAAGCATAAAGTGATTTGGTGATTCCACCTCATCATCCTCCATACAGCTGCAGCAGGATGGAGTTTCCAATATATTGAGACGTACCGCATGGATACCCATGGGACAGTGCCCTGTCAAAACCCCAATGACCATTGATAGGTGAGCCTTAGTGAACCCAATTATTTCAGCAGACCTCCTGCCATCCACTTTCGGCCAGAAAGATCTTGATATCCTACAAGACGTAGTGTCCGCCCAACGTTTGCTGAGCTGACTCGAGGCCCAGCTATGGAAGAGCAATCCACAGGTGGCTAGCGGAATCCCGAAATCCCTACAGCCATCTTCATCCGGTTCAGTTGTACCGATTCGGGCTAAGAGATCCGCTTGACAGTTACCCGGAATATCACTATGGCCCGGGACCCAGATAATCTTAATTGTAAAATAATTCGATGCAATCGCAAGTGTGGTCAGGCACTCCCAGACCACCCTCGATCGCACTGTAGTTGAGCTCAAGGCCTTTATAGCCGCTTGGCTATCAGAGTAGATGTTAAATTCCCTAACCGTAGTAGCGCTGGATAGCATTTCATCCACCGCATCCTTAATCGCAGCAACTTCCGCTTGGAATACACTGCAGTGATCAGCCAACTTAAACTTGCGGCTTACATTTAGCTCTTGACAAAAGACCCCCCCGCCAACCTTTCCGTCCAACTTCGACCCATCCGTGAACAAGTTAACCGGTCCCATGCCCCAGATAATTCCTCTTCTCCACTCCTCCCTCGGGGGAATGACTGGGGTGAAGGTTGTATAGGGAGCGGCCACCGGCATGCAATAGTCCGTCCTGTCCGGGATAAAGTCGAAACTAGTAAGAAGGCTAGAGTGTCCGAAATCAGAAAGCATATAACCCATATCACGAAGCCTGACCAACGACCGGGCCGCGGCTGCCTTTCCCGCAATATCTACTGGATGTATATTCAGCATGACATTCAGTGCCAAGGTAGGTGTTGTTCTCATAGCGCCACTGATGCCGATAAGCGCCGTCCGTTGCACTGACACTAGCATTTTGGAGGTGCTCGCCGTGTCCAGTGCTTTCCACCAGACCAGCACCCCATATAGCAGAATCGGTCGGATATGCTTCAATAAAATTTTTTTTCGATACTGATGATTTTGCTATATGGAAGTCTATATCTATCTCGATTCCTTTATACCTGTACAATCAACCGTTATCCAATCAAAGTTAATATACTCTGTGTGCAAAGCACGCGTAGTATAAAAACACTGATACGAGGATAGCAAAACATTCAAAGAAAAAGTAGCTGCAAACTAGAGAAGACGTTTTTCTTTTGAAGACATTGAAGATCCATCTCTGGAAAATATCATTATTGCACATATGGCGAGTTGTCTTGTTCCGAGGATGAAACAGTTGAAGCACGTTGAGACTGATGCTTTTCGTAACAAAATAAAAAATCATGTGAAAAAAATGACAATGAAATGGGTACTGCTGGCATGAATGCCCAAGAAGAAGCTCCGGAAAACAGTGACCTCACGCCATGGATATACTCCTAAATGATAATGACAGTGACACAAGACGAGTTTCAGCGCTACTTATTCGAAGAACAAATAAACCACAATATCAGTGCCAGCAATTGGTGGCAAGACCATGAAAAAATATATCCCAATCTGTAGAAAATCGCCAAAAGATATCTTGCGGTACCTGCCACTTCAACTGCTTCTGAAAGGGTATTTTCAAGTGCTGGAAATGTAGTTCGTCCAACACGAAATTGTTTGAGTCGGGAAATGATATCGGCACTTGTTTTCTTACTCCAGAATAAGAAGAAAATAGTTTAACATGGTATTACATATTTCTCAATACGAGCCTTTTTTGTATTCACTGTTAATTGATTAAAATGCCCTACGAATGACTGTTATTAATGTTAAATAAACATATATGGTACATCAATTAGTTTCTTTCACTGGATATCCAAAAATTCGGTTATTAAACGGATCTTCATAAATCCGGATAGTTTCACAAGCGAATATTAACGGTATATCCATGCCGTTCGGATTTTATCCGTGTCAACGGATATCCGTATGGATATCCGGATATTCGAATATGCGGATAGTCCCAGCCCTAAACCCTACCCATATTTCAAAAATAGTTAAGGATGTACTTGTTGCATTTTGGTTTGAAACTCCTCATATATAGTGGACGTTTGAGTGATTGAGGCTGAAAACAAACAAGTAAGGAAGGCTAAGTTCAGGTATAACCGAACATTACATACCCAGCTGCCAAATTACAGCTTGCAAAACTTTTAAATTACCTTCTTTTAAAAGTTGGTGGTGCCACGCCCATTGTCCAAAATTTTACTAATTTTCTATTCTGCGTCATAAGGTCAACCCACCTACCAAGTTTAATCGCTTTATCCGTCTTTGGCAATGAATTATAGCACTTTTTCGGTTTTTGGAAATTTCGATTTCTTTCATTTTAAATAGCGATCTGAGATGAGTGCCCAGGAACTTACATACCAAATTTCATTAAGATACTTCAAAATTTACTCAAGTTATCTTGTTCACGGACAGACAGACGGACGGACGAACGGACATGGCTAAATGAATTTCTTTTTTCGCCCAGATCATTTTGATATATAGAAGTCTATATCTATCTCGATTAGTTTATGCCGTTGCGGGGTACCGTTATTCGAATAAAACTAATATACTCTGTGAGCTCTGCTCAGCTGAGTATACAAATTTGGCCAGCACTGCGTATGAGCAACATTCTTATTTTGCGAACTTGAATTACCGTAACGAATTTAGGGAAATTCCGCTTATTGGAAACATTCTGCTAACGTTTGAATCGCTAAACTCACTCCAATATTCTGTATTGTATAATGATCTTTATTAGACTACTTTGGGAGTAGTACAATTATACTTCACTTCGCAACTGATAGCGTGTTTCAATAAAACTGAATCGTCATTCATCAGATTGCGCTGCTTTTGTACTCTCTGTTGCCTTGTCCGTATACTTCTCTTAAGATCTAGTTGTTTCGAGAACAGTTGCATGTCATGCTTGATTATTTACTAGCTATATATATGTATATCTGTGGTCCACGCCTTTCCCATAGCCATATGCGTGTGTATGTGGGAGTAACTACTTCGGCTGATGACTGCATCTGTGTGTGTGAGGTATCTCTTCGTTGCCTTGTACATAAGTGTCGCTGCTTTATTGTTGTTGTACATTTATTTAGTAGCAGCTTAGTGATACTAATATTCGTCACAATACATATATGACACCTAAATGTATAGAGAAAGAAAAAAAATACAAAAAAAAAGTATATATTGAAAAAAGTTTGAAAACCAGTAAAGAACACTCTTGAATATTTAACAGCTGAAAAAATGCATAGTGTTTATATCTGTTAATAGACCAAAGATGCACCTAGAATACACATTTTCCATTATATAAGCGAACAAGAGTTATTTACATGCATAAACAGAGCTTTAGATAGCGACGGCATCAATTTTACTGCTTACAAGATGAATGAATCAAAATAAAAAAAAAATCGGAAACTCATAAGTCTCCCCTTCAAACCAGGGCCCATATCGTGCGTTACGATCTGTGATCGAACTCAGTGAAATGGCGAATCGGATTAAGGACACATGTGAACTTGGGGCTGCATGTACTTACTAGATTCATAACTCAATATAATTTTTACGAATAGTTTGACGGAATCATATTTATCGTTTGAGTGAAACTGTTTTTCGAAACGTGATCGTAGAATACGATTCGGGTGCAGGGTTCAGAAAAACGACGCATTGATGAAATCAGGACCCGTACCGTGCTATACGATTACGTATCGAAAAGAAATTTCACTCAAACAAAAAATCAAAAACTGTCAAAAGATTCGTAAAAATGATAATAAGTTATGGATCTTATAGATACTAGTAGCGACCATTTCATATATTTCCCTAATCCGATTACCCATTTCAGAGCTATTGCGATTTAAAAAATGATTTAGATTGCGGAACGTTTAACGCAATGCGGGACTAGGATTTACCTTTTTTACTAAGTTCATTAAAGCTCATGGCAAATTTATTTCTACCCTTTCATCATCGTGAGTGGGAAAAAATGAAAAGTCTTCACTTAAAACTCATTGAAATATTTATCACTTCTATCGCATCAAAATTTTTCATATACTCACACTTTTCTCAAAATTAAGCTCATATTGAAGGATCTTTTGGATAAAATATTCGCTCGTTCGTATTCCATTACTCGGCTTATAATAATTAATATTCAATTATTATGGTTTTCTAAGATAAAGTGAAAAGAAAGAAAGATACATTTACTGGCATATTGCGATGGTACCATTTCGAAAACCGCCACGTAATCATCATCAGGCAATTTCATAATGTTATCAAAGGTTTCACCGAGATCCGAACCGCGAATCAAACGGTGAAACTGCAGTTGCCTGAACCACTGGGTTACAACACACAAACACAAATTAATATAGAGACAGAATGTCTCAATTTTGTTGTTAGTGTAGAAATGAGATAAACTGAATTAAGCAAGGACACAAATACAAGCAGGATAGCCTAGTGGTTAACGGAACTGCAGTTTCACCCTATGATTCGCGGTTCGAATCTCGGTGAAACCTTCGATTACACTACGAAATTGCCTGATGATGATTACGTGGCGGTGTTCGAAATGGTACCATCGCAATATGCCAGTAAATGTTTCTTTCCCTCTTTTCAGTTTATCTTAGAAAAACATAATAACTGAATATTCAATTATTATAAGCCGATGTTAAGCTCATGAATTCTTAAATAACACTGTGCAACAGCCGGCTGGGTATTGGACCAAACCCACTTTTTTGTAGAAATTGAGGCTTAAGTAGACAAAGTACTATCTCCGTTTTTCGAAGTTAGCCTCCAAAACATAGATATCGCCTTTCGAAGTTCGAATTTATACATTAAGAAATTTAATTTTGTTTGTTAACGCGTTCAGTATCCATAGTATTTGTTATCTAAGTCAGATAGATCGAGGTCTGGTCATTGCGAGAAAGTAGAAAGGGTACGCTTCTGCTCCCTGCCATGAACAATTTCTTGATCTCGCCATATCTCCTTCGAAATCATTAGGAAATTTCTTTTGTTTTGGGACCAGTTTCTTATTATTTTAGGATTGATTTGGAAATGGATTCAGTTCAATGTTTTTGTTTTGAAATAGTGTTGCTTTGGTAACATCCATCGATTAAAGAAACTTTTACAATTTTTCTTTAGAGAGCAAAGACGTAAACAAAATTGCATTATTATGTCTCTACCCTTTCTCGAGATAACGCTACTGAAATCAGTGCAAAGCTTCTATAAGTGGGGTATGGAAAGATTCACACAAAATTCAAATTTTGACTTTTAACCTTAAACAATTCTATTGCCACTGCAAGCCAACGAAAAGCTGAAGCAAAGTTGAACTCAAGGTATTGAAAGCCGCTTGGCTATCTGAGTAGATGTTGGAATCCCTAACCGTAGTAGCACTGGACAGCATTTCAACCACCGCATCCTTAATCGCACCAACTTCCGTTTGTAAGGCGCTGCAATGATCAGCCAACTTTATCTTGCGGCTTATATTTAGCTCTTGACAAAAGACCCCCACCAACCTTTCCGTCCATCCTTGAATAAGTTAACTGGTTCCCTGCCCCAGATGAGATTTCCTCCCAATTCTGCTATCGAGGTAATAACTGAGGTGAAGGTTGCACAGCGAGCTGTTATCGGCACACAATAATCTGTACTGCCAGGATTAAAGCCGAACCCAGTAAGAAGGCAAATGTGCCCAAAGTTAGAAAGCCCATAACACGAAGCCTGACCAACGATCCGGCCGTGGTCGCCTTTCCCGCTGTGGCTTACATTTGATGAACTTCTTTTTTAAACGGTTTTATTTAGCTTGACTTGACAGGGTGGACGGCCGGCCGGCACGAATTTTGTAATTGAAATTTAAGTAACTTCCCGATAAGCTACAACCTTGAAACTTGGAGTATAGTTTAGAACCCGATGACAATGCAATAATAAGAAAAAAACCCCGATAGGTGGCGCATGGATCGAAATATTTCAAAAAATCGTATTTGTGGTCCGATTTGGTTCATATTTGGAACACATAATACATACAAGAATAGAAAGCGACCTATGAAAAAACTCGCCGCAAGGTGGCGCAAGGATCGATATATTCAAAAAATCGTCTTTGTGGTCCCATTAGGTCCATATTTGGAACACATAATGCATATATGAATGAAAAGCGACCTATGAAAAAAATCGCCACTAGGTGGCGCAAGGATCGATATGTATAAAAAAATCGTATTTGTGGTCCGATTTGGCTCACATTTGGAACAAATATTACATATAGTCCGGTAGAAGTGACATCAAAATATTTTGGAGTTCGAGGAGGGACAAGCATAAATGGCGCTCGACTCTTTGGAAGGATTATGTATTGAGGACTTAGATTGTAACAAATTGTCTAGAAAGAGTCCTTGTAATAATGAGTCACCAAATAAAATGATAAATAATGGGCAATTAAATAAAGAGTAAAAACTTCAAAAAAATTAAAAATAATTAGAAAAATTTGTTTAAGTTAAACGGTTTTATTGAAAACAATACTTACATGAAGTAATAATAATACTAAAGACTAGAAAATAATTAGGTGGGTCCTAGGTACTAGTCACCACACTCATCATCAATCTAGGGCGTTGATCAGACAATTAAATAAAAGCGTTGGACGCGTCATATTTCTATTGATAGTCATAAGTAAGACCAACTGAACCTTAATCAGGTTATGATACGCCTCACATTTTTAGAAATTTCACGCGACCAACGCTTTTATTTAATTGTCTGATCAACGCCCTAGATTGATGATGAGTGTGGTGACTAGTACCTAGTACCTACCTAATTATTTTCTAGCTTTAATAATATTATTATTTCATGTATGTATTGTTTTCAATAAAACCGTTTAACTTAAAAAAAAATTTTTTCAAATTATTTTATTTTTGTTGATTTAACTGTTGCAACACACAATTCAGAATCAACAATTTGTGCAAAATGGATTTAACAGCTACTTGCGATGGTTAAAAATTGACAGTAATATCGGTTTTTTTTTTTTTTTTAATATCGGTTGAATTGATTCGGTTGATTTTACTGGTTTTTTCATAAAAGTTTCGCTTTAGTTTTTTGTCAATGCAAATACGAATATTCGTCACATCACAATACAAATATTCACAGATAATTCACGAAGTTAAACGAAAATTCTTATACAAAAATACAAGATGCCCTCTAACATTCGTATGTTTGTATACTGGCACATAGACGTTTGTATATTTTGGTTTTCGCATCCTAAAACATACAAAATTCGGCGTGAAAATGGCCACCATAGATACTTGAATTAAGTATTTTTATTTTTATTTTCATTTTCATGCTTCAATGCTCAGCAAGCAGTCAACGTGAAATAAATTTTAAAATTCTCTATTTCTTTAAAGTTTTTGCCAAAGCAAAGCAAGCAAACGAAAATACGCCTCATTGTCTCGTTGCTTTTGCAAATCCCACCTCTACACACATACAAATACACATAAAAACAATCATTCAGTAACCAGCATCAGCTGCAAGCAATTGGCAAATGTCCTTTCGTTTATTTTATGTCGATTGTCATCGTGTTTTGTGTGTTTGTGTATATGTGTGTGTGTGTAAACTCTTAGTAAAACTCAATACTTTCTAAAGTAGGTGTGTATAACTGTAGATTTCGTTGATTTATCATATCAAAACATCTTTCTACGTACAAATACTAAAAATACACAGAAAATAATTCTTTTCTGCCAATTTAATATAATTCACATTCCCCTCCACTGTTCTTTTCTTATGCTATGCTTCGGTTTGTGCTGTAGGTAAAAATCGGCCCATCGATCCAACATCTCATTTTTAATTCCCTTCTCCTCCCTCAACAACGTTAGCATCTACTTTTGCTTGAATTCTTCCATTTCCAAGCTTGCTCCCGTTGTGCCACCCGCATAGTATTTTGCTCTCACTTTTTCCCCACTCTTCGAATGACAATGTTGTTTTTCCATTACAATTTTATCGTTGTTATGCCTTTTGCAGTTACGAAATGGTTTTCCTTTTATTTTCACTTCTATTGGTAGTTCGTACAATTTGTGTTGCTTTGTTTTTTTTAAATATTTTTTTTTTGCTGCCTTTCGCATTTTTTCCATATTTTTTTCATATCAAAGTTTGTTGATAAAGCCCGTTTTATAGTTATAAGGTCAGGCACAAAACAATCTTCCGATCGAAACAAGACTAAGGCACAGTAAGGCAATAACATCGCACAGCACAGCATCAAAAAGTGTGTTATAGTTTGGGTAATACCTAGAAGGAATCGGAAGAGATCTACATCTATAATGAGTCCAGGGCCATATGAGAATAGAGGGACATGAAAAAGCGGATGAGCTATCCCAGCAGGGTGCATCCCTCGCAGCTTGTACCGTAGACGTTCTATTTAGATTGGGCAAGAGTAAAAGAAAACGAGATTTGCGCATGTCAAGCAAGCAGAAAAAGTGTGGAACCAATCGTCGGAAATCAGAAAAACGAGTAGGCTAACGATGGGTATTCTGATTGCAAATAGCCTCCTGACATCACATTCTTTTAAATCCTAATACTACAGTGATCAGGAAATACACAGCTATCAGTCCTAGAGGAAGAATATAGAACGGAACCTAGAAAGATTCTAGTTTTTGCAAAGAGGACGGAGTTGTTTTGTAATATAGATACACATATAGGTTTTTCGTAAGATTTTTCAGTTTGGTCGTTTGGAAAACTTCTGTTAACACTATCGACTCAGTTAGTCTATGTGAGGTCCTCATCTTCCGGGCAGTTCAACCGAGCCTTACCTAAAGCATGCCTGTCGTAAGAAGTGGCTAAAATCCAAATTCCGTACGCGAGCTGTGCGTTGAGCTTCGGACCCGCTACGTAAAAATATAAAATAAAATAAATACTTGCTGCAATTTGCCTCCGACGAGATTTAAATTGGCGGGTCGGCGACTACATGTTTGTTGGCGGCTGCAAACGCCAGCTGCATGGCAGATGAATTTTCATTGAAAAGCTTTTCATACAGAAAAACACTCGAAGTGTTTGACAAATCACTACAGGGGGCGATCCCGTTTACAAAAACTTATTCCTAAATTTTTGATGTTGCATTTCCCGAGGCTTGAACCCGAGACCTTTGGTGTGGTGAGTGGAATACGCTACCATTACACTACGGTGGTCGGAAATGTTTTAAGGACTATAAATTTAGACATATTCCTTCAATGTTCGAACCGTTTCAGGGGAAGATACCGGTGATCGGATGGTTAACGTCCACTTGAAAGCATACACACATCTTGCGACGGAAGAGACTTCGCCATCAGGTTCTATAACTCACGGCTGTGATCGATCTGCATAAAAGCGTATTCAAACTAAGCGGCGCGATCGACATTGTCGCTCACGGCCGCGTTTCATAGTGCTGTTGTCCCTGGGTGTGAATTGCTCCATAAGAATACATGCAAATAATATTCGTCCGCGTAATATAGTGGAGCTCAGTGTGTCCTTAGTTTCAAAGCGCGGCTCTTCAACATAATGCCTAAGAGCGACAGATGTGGTGACCGGCGTGCTTGTTGCACCGATAAAGATCCCTGAAGGTCTTGGGGAGTTGTTGTTACCCGGTTTTTTCTCCGATACACGTTACACAATCACCTTAAGATACTATCCTAATTATCTCGGTAACGTAATGACTACGCAGAATTTTCTAGGTTATCCCATCCCCACGCTCTTCATAAGATACTTGGCATTACCTGAACTTTGGTGCAACTGGATTTGCTTTGTTTGGGTGAGGTGAAAAATTGAATTTGAGAAAATGGGTAGCGAATGATCTATGTTACGCCCTCAACAACGCTTTGAGTCTTAGCCGACGAGCCTACGATAGCTTCTACTGCTACGATACAAATACCATGCTTGGCGATTTTAACGCCAAGTGGGCAAGGAAAAAGTAGTTAGTTTTAAATGAGAAAAATTCAGCTTCGATATACAAGGTTCTATCAGATCGAGTTACCTAGGTTTCGCCAAATCAAAGAAGACGAAGTCTAAGTGATCGACGCAGGCATAGAATCAGTGTTCTGAATGTGCTCACTCTTCGGGAGTCCAAATTTTGAGTCGAAGCATTAACTTGTGGTAGCCAGTCTCCAGGCTCGTTTAATGTCACTAGAAGACTTTGCCGGCGTGTAGATCCAAATGATCTCGGATAAAACCCTATTAAGCAATAAAATATGGCACTATCCCTGAAAAGAACAACACTCCGCCTACTGGGCCGAGTTGTGCACCGATGGCACTAAGAGTGAAAAGAGGTGCCTTGTTTTAAAATACACAAAAACAATAAGCTGAAAAGCCCTGGGAGTGGGAAAAGCTAGGTGCTGGATAGTATGAATTATAACCAAAAATTTGTATGTCCAATACCGGATAACGAGCACCTACAGATTGAAACTGAAGTAATCTCTGCCCAAACCAGGAGAAAAGACCATCGCTGACTATCTGATTTGAGTTTATCAGAGTGCCTTCGGACCCAGTCATCATCATCATTTATTGGCGCTTATCGATTTTGGCCTTTTCGTAAAATGTCACGCCAGGTATCCCTGTTTCGCGACAACTGGCGCCAATTGAAAGCACCAAGGGAAGTGAAGTTTTCCTCCACTTGCCTTTCCAAAATCAGTGGCATATTCCCAATTTCTCTGCTTTCAAACTGAGTTGTTGACTAATATATTTTCTTGGCCAAAGCGTCTTAGTCTATTCGCATAACATGACTTAGGCAGCGAAGCCTTTGGTTTTCTATTCGCTGCAATATCGTTATAACGGTGTAAAGCTCAAATAGCTCAACATTATATCTCCTTCGATACTCACAAGACATAAATCTTCCCGAGACCTTTTTCCTCGAAGACTCCAAGAGCTATCTCATCTTCTATAGACACCGTCCATGGTTTCGTGCCATACATTAGAACAGCTATGATGCGCGACTTGTACAACGTGAGGATTTTACTTTTCAATTGATCCGACATTGCTTTTGCTGTTAATGCTATTTCCTAAATAAATGAAATCCTTCACAATCTCGAATTAAATCCGTCAACAGTGACGTGGCTGCCAAGGCCCCAATATGCCTATTCCTTCTTGGATGACAGCAAGTATTTCGTCTTGTCCTCATTTATCGCAAGACCCACTTTTTTTGCTTCTTTATATAATCACAGCGCGTTTGTTCAGGCCAATTATATCAATATCATCAGCATATGCCAGTAATTGTACTACGCTCTAATGGATGTACCATCAGGTTTAGTTCTGCTGCAAGAATTACCTTCTCCAGCATTCTGTCGAAGAAGACGCATGAAAGGGAGTCGCCTTGTCTGAAGCTTCATTTGGTTTCGGATGGCTCGCAGAGGTCCTTCCGACTCTTTACGTCACTTGGCAGAGACTTATAAACTTTGTCGGGAACTTATATTCATAGCAGCTTCCCTTCGCGCTTTCAAATGCTGCTTTGAAGTCGACAAAAAGATAGTTGGTGTCGATCCCCTTATCGTGATTCTTCTGCACGATATGGCGCATCGTTAAGATCTGGTCGACAGTAGATTTACCCAGATGTCCAGCCGCGATGATAAGGTCCAATCAGTTTGTTGACTATGGTACGCGTATCACAATAACTCTGTCTTTGTTGCCATTTTAAGATTTTTTAATCTTGATATATTATAAATATGAAACGGACTTTATATACATACATACATACATATTTACACTTTGTTCATTTATTTTTCGTTTCACTTCCTTGCACACAAAAACATTCTCCAATGCCGAATATGTACGTTGATTACATTTATACGGAAACTCTATATAATAGGATGTCTATGTATGTGCCACCAGAAATAACGTGTGGAGTTTCCGCCGGAATTTTGAAATTTAGTATTTTCAGGAATATTTCGGAAATTTATCAAGATTTAAGTATGCGAAGCTGATATTTCTTTGAAGGTATAAAGAAATATTATTTTTTTTAATGCAGTATTGTCTTATGAACGTCGTCACTTGACTTGGTATGCCATTATTTTGGTCTTGAGAACCGCTGCCTTTCCTTGCAAACCTCACGCTCTACAAGTCGCTCATCATACTTGTCCCGTTATGTGGCTTGGAATCATCAAATCGATCCAGTCTAATATACATACGTAATACACCAATACTATGTTCCAAACGAAGCGAAACATTTCATATTGTACGCTGTAGGGCATTCCATGGTAAAAAACCGAAAACAAAGTACCAAACTACCATAGAGCAGTTCGTGTACAACGGTACAACCATACAATAACCACTCTAGCCTTTATTCCTCAAAGTTGGAAAAGGGTTAAAGTCATATTCTAATCCAAGGCTGGAGAATATACGAATTCGCTAAAAGTCGTCTTAGTCGCTGTAGCAGGTCCTTTCCCATGCAATTTAAGTGAAAAAACTAAAGGTGACGCTTAGAAGACTTCAATTTTGTGTAGTGAAAAGCGGCACTAATGAAAACTATTGTAAGATGGAGTCGATATAGTTTACTAACAATAATATAATACCATAGTTTCGACCGTTCTCTGCAAACTGGTACTGCATTCACACTCTTTTTGAGATTCAACTATCTGAGAGATATACATTAATCTTAGCTGGAAATCAAATACTGAACGTAGGATCAAAAAGGCTTACATAGCTCTCTACTCGTGTAAACGAATCGGTGTCTAAAACTCAAACTCGTGATGTGACTTAAAAACAGCTGCTGTCAAACCCATACTAGCATATGAAGCTATGCCGTGGTCGTCGGCCATGGACAAACAGTACAATATTAACAAGTAAGAAAGTCTAAGTTCGGGTGAAACCGAACATTACAAACCCAGTTGTAAACTTGAAATGCTGTTGTTGTTTGTTTTGTGTGCTTAATAGCAGGGATGCACTTTAACGTTAAGCTAATCGTTTATCAAAAAATTTCCACCGTTTCCGTTGAAACACTTCGAAATATTATCGATAAAGAAATTATCAAGATAAATTGTATCTCGTTTTTATCCGAAACGAAAAGCTTTCGTTAACGTTAAAAACGTTAACAAAAACGTGATACTTTATGTTTGAATTGTGCTGGCAATGCTATAGCCATGGTGAAGCCGTAAGGTGGTAACAACGAGCGCACATACACACACAAACTCCGTATAATTTGTTTGTGTAATTCGTTGGTGGTAATGTCAAAAACACTCTGAGAAATGTTCGTACTGTCAAAATTCATGAGAAAAGTTGCAATCAGCTTGGCTATTGCTTTCACCTTTAATGACTCCGCCATCAATCAGCTTTGCCAGCATAGTTTGAAATTAATAATGAACATAAACGATTTGATTCCGTTTTGATATGGCAGAAAACGAAACGAAATCATTTCGTTAATTTGACGTTTTTAACGTTAATAAACGAAACGAAATGACTTTGTTTCGTTTATTAACGTTAATTATCGTAACGAAATGATATCGGTTCGTTGGTTAAGCATGCCTGCTTAATAGTGTTACAAATTCTGCCACATTATAACAGCTATGATCTTCAAATTTCACCATATGCATTCGTATATAGCAAATATAGTTGTTTGAAAAATTCGAATAGATCGGTCGTATATATAACATATGTCCCCTACAACCGATTATTCAGATAAGAAACTTTACGCAATTTCTACACCATTTTAAGAGCTTCAGATTTCACAAAATGCTTACGTATTTAGCAAATATTGTTCTCTGGAGAAATCATAGAGATCGGTACATATATTATATACCCCATACAAACTGTCGTTTCTGCCTCCTTTTTTACGCGTAGAAGCTTCAGATTTCATCAAATACCAGGCATGCTTAACCAACGAACCGATATCATTTCGTTACGATAATTAACGTTAATAAACGAAACAAAGTCATTTCGTTTCGTTTATTAACGTTAAAAACGTCAAATTAACGAAATGATTTCGTTTCGTTTTCTGCCATATCAAAACGGAATCAAATCGTTTATGTTCATTATTAATTTCAAACTATGCTGGCAAAGCTGATTGATGGCGGAGTCATTAAAGGTGAAAGCAATAGCCAAGCTGATTGCAACTTTTCTCATGAATTTTGACAGTACGAACATTTCTCAGAGTGTTTTTGACATTACCACCAACGAATTACACAAACAAATTATACGGAGTTTGTGTGTGTATGTGCGCTCGTTGTTACCACCTTACGGCTTCACCATGGCTATAGCATTGCCAGCACAATTCAAACATAAAGTATCACGTTTTTGTTAACGTTTTTAACGTTAACGAAAGCTTTTCGTTTCGGATAAAAACGAGATACAATTTATCTTGATAATTTCTTTATCGATAATATTTCGAAGTGTTTCAACGGAAACGGTGGAAATTTTTTGATAAACGATTAGCTTAACGTTAAAGTGCATCCCTGTCAAATACTAACGTTTGCGTTATATGTTGTTGAGATAAATAATTCATTGTAATCATTCATTTGCATTCTCACACAAAGTACCTACCTATTTTTATACACAGTTGAGCAGAGCTCACAGAGTATATTAAGTTTGCGGGTTCGAATCGAGCTCAAGGCCTAACAATAATTTTTTATCATTATTATTGTTATGATAAATTTTTTCTTAATTGAAAAAATTTTTAAATTAGAATAGAAGAAAGAAAAAATTTTAGACAACTGCCAAAGCTCGTTGTATAGATCCATTTCGGGAACTGCTAAATTCTAAATTTTTTCTTTCTTCTATTCTAATTTAAAAATTTTTTCAATTAAGAAAAAATTTATCATAACAATAATAATGATAAAAAATTATTGTTAGGCCTTGAGCTCGATTCGAACCCGCGATCTTAAAATCAGTAGGCCGATATAACAACAAAAATTGTTAATACATCCCAGAGCACGGGGAAAAAGTGTCAATAAAATATGACACTATGGCAGCATTGCCAACAAACAAGTCCAATTTTCACAGCTATTCTGCAACAGATGTCGCAGTGTTGTGAATATCAATTGGCACGAACCAGAATGGAAGTAGGATTAATGAAGACAAACAAAAAACAGCTGTGGTGGCTGAATGGTTATAGCAGCGGCGCCTAAACGTTGCCGATGAAGGAATTTAGCAGTTCCCGAAATGGATCTATACAACGAGCTTTGGCAGTTGTCTAACATTTTTTCTTTCTTCTATTCTAATTTAAAAATTTTTTTCAATTAAGAAAAAATTTATCATAACAATAATAATGATAAAAAATTATTGTTAGGCCTTGAGCTCGATTCGAACCCGCGATCTTAAAATCAGTAGGTCGATATAACAACAAAAATATTAAGTTTGATTGGATAACGGTTGGTTGTACAGGTATAAAGGAATCGAGATAGATATAGACTTCCATATATCAAAATCATCAGGATCGAAAAAAAATTTGATTGAGCCATGTCCGTCCGTCCGTCCGTCCGTCCGTTAACACGATAACTTGAGTAAATTTTGAGGTATCTTGATGAAATTTGGTACGTAGGTTCCTGAGCTCAGATCGCTATTTAAAATGAACGATGTCGGACTATAACCACGCCCACTTTTTCGATATCGAAAATTTCGAAAAACCGAAAAAGTGCAATAATTCATTACCAAAGACAGATAAAGCGATGCAACTTGGTAGGTGAGTTGAACTTATGACGCAGAATAGAAAATTAGTAAAATTTTGGACAATGGGCGTGGCACCGCCCACTTTTAAAAGAAGGTAATTGAAAATTTTGCAAGCTGTAATTTTGCAGTCGTTGAAGATATCATGATGAAATTTGGCAGGAACGTTGCTCCTATTACTATATGTACGCTTAATAAAAATTAGCAAAATCGGAGAAAGGCCACGCCCACTTTAAAAAAAAAAATTTTTTAAAAGTAAAATTTTAACAAAAAATTTAATATCTTTACAGTATATAAGTAAATTATGTCAACATTCAACTCCAGTAATGATATGGTGCAACAAAATACAAAAAATAAAGAAAATTTCAAAATGGGCTTGGCTCCGCCCTTTTTCATTTAGTTTGTCTAGGACACTTTTAATGCCATAAGTCGAACAAAAATTTCCCAATCTTTTGAAATTTGGCAGGGGAATAGATTTTTTGACGCTAACTGTTTTCTGTGAAAATGGGCGAAATCGGTTGAAGCCACGCCCAGTTTTTATACACAGTCGTCCGTCTGTCCTTCCGCATGGCCGTTAACACGATAACTTAAGCAAAAATCGACATATCTTTACTGAACTTAGTTCACGTACTTATCTAAACTTACTTTATCTTGGTATAAAAAATGAACGAAATCCGACTATGACCACGCCCACTTTTTCGATATCGAAAATTACGAAAAATGAAAAAAATGCCATAATTCTGTACCAAATACGAAAAAAGGGATGAAACATGATAATTGGATCGGTTTATTGACGCGAAATATAACTTTAGAAAAAACTTTGTAAAATGGTTGTGACACCTACCATATTAAGTAGAAGAAAATGAAAAAGTTCTGCAGGGCGAAATAAATCACCCTTAAAATCTTGGCAGGTATTACATATATAAATAAATTAGCGGTATCCAACAGATGATATTCTGGGTCACACTGTTTCACATTTTGGTCGATATCTGGAAAACGACTTCACATATACAACTAAGGGCCACTCCCTTTTAAAATCCTCATTAATACCTTTAATTTGATACAAATATCGGACAAACACATTCTAGAGTCACCCCTGGTCCACCTTTATGGCGATATCTCGAAAAGGCGTCCACCTATAGAAATAAGCCCCACGCCCTTTTAAAATACTCATTAATACCTTTCATTTGATACCCATATCTTACAAACAAAGTCTAGAGTCACCCCTGGTCCACCTTTATGGCGATATCTCGAAAAGGCGACCACCTATAGAACGAAGGCCCACCCCTTTTAAAAATACTCATTAACACCTTTCATTTGATACCATATTTTACAAACAAAGTCTAGAGTCACCCCTGGTCCACCTTTATGGCGATATCTCGAAACGGCGTCCACCTATGGAACTAAGGATCACTCCCTTTTAAAATACTCATTAACACCTTTCTTTTGATACCCATATTGTACAAACAAATTCTAGGGTCACCCCTGGTCCACCTTTATGGAGATATCTCGAAACAGCGTCCACCTATGGAACTAAGGATCACTCCCTTTTAAAATACTCATTAACACCTTTCTTTTGATACCCATATTGTACAAAAGCATTCTAGAGTCACCCCTGGTCCACCTATATGGCGATATCTCGAAAAGGCGACCAGCTATACAACTACCACCACTCCCTTTTAAACCCCTCATTAATACCTTTAATTTGATACCCATATCGTACAAACAAATTCTAGGGTTCATCCCTGGTCCACCTTTATGGCGATATCTCGAAACGGCGTCCACCTATGGAACTAAGGATCACTCCCTTTTAAAATACTCATTAACACCTTTCTTTTGATATCCATATTGTACAAACAAATTCTAGGGTCAGCCCTGGTCCACCTTTATGGAGATATCTCGAAACAGCGTCCACCTATGGAACTAAGGATTACTCCCTTTTAAAATACTCATTAACACCTTTCATTTGATACCCATATCGTACAAACAAATTCTAGAGTCAACCCTGATCCACCTTTCAGGCGATATCCCTAAATGGGGTCCACCTATACCTCTATATACATATGAAACATTTTTTAGTAGGTCATGAAAAAACCCTTAAAAATAAAGTCGAAAAAAGTCAAAAAAATGCAATTTCGCAGGCTCGAAAATAATTTTGTTGGGTATGCGTAGTGGAACTTTTTTTCCTGAGCACAAATCCTATCGAAAAATCGACGGCGGGTTATCTGTTAATAAATGGACCCATTCTAGTACACATATTTTCCTTATAGCAGGAAATAGTTCTAGTAAAAATGGATAAGATTGGTTAAGGACCACGCCCACTTTTATATAAATGACTTTAAAAAGGGATCGTAGGCAAAAATAATACGTTAAATATTAGCGAAAAATTTGTACCATCCGTATTTTGTGTCATTATAACAAGAAATGCGAAAAAATTTAAATCTTGAAAAATGGGCGTGGCACTTGGCCTTGCTTACAATGCATTTCCCAACGTTTCTGGAGCCATTTGGTGCACATGTATGCCTTTTAACAGGAAATATTTTCATTAAAAATGGAATAAATCTGTTAAATCGCCTTCTTTAATATACAAGATTTTGTAAAAATGCGTAGATGCAGGTAATAATTTATTTCTAGTAAAAGTTGGAAAATTTCGTTAATAACCCTGGCTGTTGTTGTTGTTGTAGCGATAAGGTTGCTCCCCGAAGGCTTTGGGGAGTGTTATCGATGTGATGGTCCTTTGCCGGATACAAATCCGGTACGCTCCAGTACCATAGCACCATTAAGGTGCTAGCCCGACCATCTCGTGAACGATTTATGTGGCCACATTAAACCTTCAGGCCATTCCCTCCCTCCCTACCCCCAAGTTCCATGAGGAGTTTGGGGTCACCAGAGCCTCGTCTGTTAGTGAAACAGGATTCGCCGCGGATAGGTGAGGTTGACAATTGGGTTTGGAGAAGCTATATATTGCGCTGGCAACCTGAAAGGTTGCGCTACACAGCCCCTTGAATCTGGTATTTTAGTCGCCTTTTACGACAGGCATACCTACCGCTGGTATATTCTGATCCCCTAACCCGCTGGGGGAATAACCCTGGCCTTTTGTTTTTGTAATAAAGCCTTTTAGTACAATGGCACTTGTGTGTTTATGTTTATTGTTCTGTGATATCTTTATTTTAAAATAAACAGTAAGGAAATCCCCATACCTGAAGGAAAACAGCATTATTACCCTCCTCAAGGTCATTGGTGTTAGCCTCCGTATCCTTTTTGCTTCTTTTAAAAGAAACCGAAACACCGAAAACAGTCCCGTCCTTACTTGTTACTTATTATAATTTTGATTTTTTCGTGGCACAGAAATGTGTTTTTACGTTTCGGGGGAATTATAGACGTGGCCGTGCGTAAGCACATAAAACATTTGGAAACTACTTAAAAGTTTTTTATTAGTTAAAAAATTCATTAAAAAGCAAGTAAGGAAGGCTAAGTTCGGGTGTAACCGAACATTACATACTCAGCTGACACATTTGGAGACAAAATAAGGGAAAATCACCATATAGGAAAATTAACCTAGGGCAACCCTGGAATGCGTTTGTACGATATTGGTATCAAATGAAAGGTGTTAGTGATTATTTAAAAGGGAGTTGGCCTTAGTTCCATAGGTGGATGCCTTTTCGAGATATCGCCATAAAGGTGGACCAGGGGTGACTCCAGAATGCGTTTGTACGATATGGGTATCAAACGAAAGGTGTTAATGATTATTTAAAAGGGAGTGGGACTTAGTTCCATAGATGGACGCCTTTTCGAGATATTGCCATAAAGGTAATAATGAAGGCTTTGAGATGGAGTGGCCCTAAGTTGTATATGTGAAGGCGTAAATAAACCTATCTAATCACCATGTTTCATCCCTTTTTTCGTATTTGGTATAGAATTATGGAATTTTTTTTTAATTTTTCGAAATTTTCTATATCGAAAAAGTGGGCATGGTCATAGTTAGATTTCGCCCATTTTTAACACCAAGATAAAGTGAGTTCAGATAAGTACGTGAACTAATTTCAGTAAAGATATATCGATTTTTGCTCAAGTTATCGTGTTAACGGCCGAGCGGAAGGTGAGCGATTTCGCCCATTTTCACAGAAAACTGTTATCGTCTTAGAAGCTTTGCCCTTACCAAATTTCATAAGGATTGGTAAATTTTTGTTCGACTTATGGCACTAAAAGTATTCTAGACAAATTAAATGAAAAAGGGTGGAGCCACGCCCATTTTGAAAATTTCTTTTATTTTGGTTTTTTGTTTCACCATATCATTACTGGAGTTTAATGTTGACAAAATTTACTTATATACTGTAAAGATATTAAATTTTTTCTTAAAATTTGACTTAAAATTTTTTTTAAGTGGGCGTGTTCTTTATCCGATTTTGGTAATTTTTATTAAGCAGATATATAGTAATAAGAGTAACGTTCCTGCCAAATTTCGTCGTGATATCTTCAACGACTGTCAAATTACAGCTTGAAAAACTTTGAAATTACCTTCCTTTAAAAGTGGGCGGTGGCTCGCCCATTGTCATTTTACTAATTTTCGATTCCGTGTCATAAGTTCAATCCACGTACCAAGTTTCATCGCTTTATCCGACTTTGGTAATGAATTATCGCGCTTTCTTGGTTTTTCTAAATTTTCGATATCGAAAAATTGGGGGTGGTTATAGTCCGATATCGTTCATTTTAAATAGCGATCTGAGATGAGCGCCCAGGAACCTACATCTCAGCCAGATACCTCAAAATTTACTCAAGCTATCGTGTTAACGGACAGACGGACGGGCATGGCTCAATCAAATTTTTTTTTCGATACTGATGATTTTGATATATGGGAGTCTATATCTATATCGATTCATTTATACCTGTACAACCAACCGTTATCCAATCAAAGTTAATATACTCTGTGTGCAAAGCACGCTGAGTATAAATATTAGAATTTCGCAAAAATGGTGTACCTAAGTACGATTTATGTATGTATTTACAATGTACATATGCGTGTTCATAAATCTAAATTCGTGGTACATACAAATTCTCCATGGACTCGAAAGCATCAGTTTATGGTGTGAACTGTCTTAGCATATGCGGTTTTCACAGTTCTTATCGACATACATACATATATTAAGGAAAATAGATAAATATGCACATTAGAGTGTTTAGTGTTCAGGTGAGTTTTTATATTCTTTGCTAGAGTAGCCTGCAGACTTTGTCCTGGCTTTGTTCCACTCCCTTTCCCACCGTCACTACCACTCCATCTCCCACTCCCAGTACCACTCCCACTGAAAGTCTGACTATAGCATTTAAAAAATTTGATTAGCCTAACACTCGAATCAAATTCGTTTTTCTGGACAAATTCCAAGGGATAATTTTAAGTTTTGAATGAGTTTGAAGCGGTTAAAGGGGCATGAAATTTACAACCAAAAATATACTGCGACCACATGTTGTGCAAACATTAGCTTTTGAGTTCTGGAACCGCAATTTTGAATGCAGAAAAGTTTCGATATTCCAGTTTTTTAGCTCAAGAACTATTGATTGGACTGCCATTGGTAATCAAACCTTTTAATGCGCTACTAGCAGATGGTTCATACGAGGTTCTGACCTAAACTACAAAGTTTCAATGCATGACTTTTAAGAAGTTTTTATCTCTTACTCCCCGTCCTGCTCTTAACTCTTTGGACTCATTCAGTTCATGTGGGGTTCCCACGGACCGGCGAGTTCAATCTAATACCCTTTTGCTCTTCTTTTTATTCGCTCATCTCTGTATTTCTCTCTTTCTGCGTCTAACTACCTCTCCGTCGTTTTCTGTCCTGTTCTCATTCCTGGATACAAATCTATATTTCTCGATTTGCCTCCCTCCCATTTTTCTCAACCGCCTCCCTCTCTCTTCGTCCAACTCAATCTCTCTCTCCTTCATTTCCGTTTGCTTTCACTCGTTTCCTCTAATCAAATTCTAGGAATCCGCTCTGTAAAATGAAGTATGCCAACTATTCATGTAGGCGAATTATAAAATTCGCATCATAAATTAGACGTTTTCGCATAGTCCATTATATAGAAAATTATATACCTAGGTAGGCATGCTTTTGCCAGCTGGCCTTTTTAGCATTTGCTCTAATTTAACATCTGGTGTCTGAACGAATGGTTGAAAGCGAACAAACACACAAACGCTTCTTTTTAGAAAAATAAAATTTTTCTTTACAAATTTTCTGGTTTTTGTTAAAGCAGAATGAAAGTGAATCTTTCAAAATTTAATTGCAGGTATCACCTTTTCATGTCAACCACCGAAAATAAAGCTTCACCTAAAATAACGTAACAACCTAATGTGCGCACTACATATGGACTTATACTAATTGGAGCATAGGGAAAATTTGACAGATGCCAATTTGATGAACATCTCAATTTCCAACAATATGAATGTATAATTAGACAATGTGCCATTTGCTCTTTACCTGAATAAAATACAAAAACAATAAATACATACATACGTGCGTTTGTATGAGTGTCGTATGTCATCTTCTCTCGACTGACGCGTAAACATGTGGGCGTTTTTGGCAGAGTCCAGTAAAGTTTGTTAGTTGTTTATTTTTCTTAAATATGATTTCTATTTTGAAATATGTAACAAGCTAAGTCGAGATGGTCTCTATCCCAGGCAACCAGCATATGCCATCTGATCCCCTTCAAATCATGTTTGTCCATTAAGGGAAGAGAGCACATACGGCCGCCGCCTAGCCTATGTGTCAATATTGAACTAGTGCTTTAAGCACTTCTATCACTTACGGATGACGATAAGAATACTTTCCGGACTGAAGTGTTTTAATTATACTGGATAATTAAATTCAGGAATAAATGTCAAAAATTACTTAAGAAAATGCATCTAAACGAGGTCGGCGCTCGGAAGGCACTCCATGTATTTCTGAGCATGGAAAGCTTTTCGAAAAAATACATTTTGATTGAAGATGTCGTCGGATGTTGTTGTTGTTGTTGTTGTAGCGATAAGATTGCTCCCCGAAGGCTTTGGGGAGTATTATCGATGTGATGGTCCTTTGTCGGATACAGATCCGGTACGCTCCGGTAACACAGCACCATAAAGGTGCTAGCCCGACCACCTCGAGAATGATTTATATGGCCACATTAAACCTTCAGGCCATCCCTCCCTCCTCATCCCCAAGTTCCATGAGGAGCTTGGGGTCGCCACAGCCTCGTCTGTTAGTGAAACAGGATTCGCCGCGTATAAGTGAGGTTGACAATTGGCTTTGGAGAAACCTGAAGGGTTGGGCTACACAGCCCCTTGGATCTGGTATTTTAGTCGCCTCTTACGACTGCATTCCTACGTCGGGTATATTCTGACCCCCTAACCGGCTGGGGTGTTGGATGTTGTCTGACCTTCTAGTTATGGTTCCTGTGGAGGCTTGTCTTAAATTCTTTCGCATTTTCTAAATTTACTGGTTAAATTCTCGTATATTATATCTTTTGTACAGCAGTCTAACCTTTTAGTAGTATTAACTTGCAGCCTCAATTTTTGGACGTGAAATATTTGCAGTCAAATTTATTGATCACGATGCCAGACAACCTCACTTTGTCTTAGGATATGCTAAAACCTTCCTTAGCTATTCTATCGCTGTAAACACGACGACAATGTAATTGCGGGGCAAAACGCACAAACGGTTGAAAAATAAATAAATTTAAGCACCGTCCTTTCCTTTTGTCGGAACGAGGATGCACGTAGATCCTGATCGTGGCCATATGTTTTTCCGCGGCAAATTCAATCTTACAGCTTGGCTCCACTTTAGTCGATGTCTCCAGACCTTTCTTCGTGCTTTGGCCCATCCATGGGAGCTCTTGTTTCTCCCATGCACATACGAATCAGTTGATTTAAAGTTATCCGAAAGAACGACGATGTAGATTACAGTAGGTAATGTGCAGATGGATGTTACGGCTTAAGTTAACCGTCTTACGACATTATATTGACAAAGTTACACTCAACACTAAATAAGAGGACTAACGGCTCATGATAGACGCACTTACAGGGCGGTGTCTTTTGGCATCACATGTCCATAGAAATCAAAAAATTGCAATGTTCAGAAAACGCGAAAAACTCACTGTCGCCTCCATATAGCAAGAATGATTGGTAAAGTAGCTTCTAGTATTTGCCTAATGAACAGAGCTGTTTTATAACATAAACCTTAGTTCTTAATGAGGGTTTTCAGTTAAGCCGTCGAGTAGGCATCTGGTAGTGCTATGGATACATTCAGTCTATAAAAGGTCTTTACGGACTCACCAGTATTATAGCTCGAGCAACGAAAGTACTGACGTGGGAACTCTCACCTTATTAGCATGCTAGGACCTGACACCCGAATGTTCCCAAATTCATAAAAGCGAGACTGATAAGTCGCTCGCGTCGGTCCTTTTGGTGATTTCCGAACGAAAATCGAAGAATACTTTTTGGGAGCACCTGGCTTGCTATGTAGCAACCGGATTTACTACAAGTTTCCATGGTTGCTATGGTAATGTGTGAATAGTATTAGAGCGAGCTTGCTTCACAGACTAAGCACTTTTGTAGTGAGTGGACTTACGGGTGTCATTACAGGATACTGGAAAAATGGAGTACATCAATAAGTTGCCTTTGTCAGGAAGCGATGTCAAGGACTGTAGATAAAGCGACTAAGACTTCTGGAATTTACTGCGGTTAACGGTCAGTTAAACTTCCTTAACTCTAACGTCATAATCGTAACCATACGCATATCCATAACCATCTCCATTGTGATCGATTAATGGTGCCATAACCTTAAACAGCTGACATTTTCATAAAAATGAGGAAAACGCAAAAAATTACAAATATATTCGACAAACAATAAGTCTCTTAGTCAAAACGTATCCAAAACAATAAATTAAATATACAAAAAGTTAATAAATTCACCCACTCAAATATTTTTATGTTATGGATATGGCGAAAAACCAAAAACAAATTGGTTGGCTATGGTATGGTTATGGCGTTAGCGTTATGGTATGGCACCATTAATCGATTATATTGATTTCCATAAGGTTCGTTCGATCAGCTGTTTTATCTGGTTATGGATAAGTCACCATTAAATGGCCTCTAAGAAGTGATGAGTTCATCTTGATGGAGGTCAAGTGTGCTATCGCAGCTTTGGCGGTTGATATTGCTGTTTGCTCAATTTTGGGACCGAGGTATGCTGCATTGTTGGTCCAGTAGCTCAGGAGTATGGCTCGTTGCTGAATGCAAGTATGTATATTATATGCCAACATATGGTACACATAGTACTTATAGCGGACCAAAAGCTAATGGTCTTGTATGGCAAGAATGTTTGTGCCGGATAAAAGTGAAGAGACGTGGTCCAGCTACGCAGTAGTCCAGCTGCTAAAATCTGCTTCGAGAAAACAAGTTCAGCTCGCTCCCCGGTACAAGGAAGTGGTCATCGTAGCAAAACGCTTAATAGAATGCACGACACTCTGTCTCAAACCAAGGCGCTTATGTTTCTGCCTTTAAAATGAATATCTACCTCCTACTCCAGTTCATATGCGAATTAGTAGGAAAAGTGCTCCTAAGTTTTAAATATATGGTTGGACTAATGTACCTCCACTGGGCACTAATTAAGGAAATTTACAATGGTTATTAGACTGGGTCGATTTATTAACCGATATCGCGCCATCGATTTCCGATAGGATTTGGGCTCAGGAAAAAAAGTTCCACTACCCATACCCAAAAAAGTAATTTTCGAGCCTGCGAAATTTAATTTTTTTGACTTTTTTATACTCAGTTGAGCAGGGCTCACAGAGTATATTACGTTTGATTGGATAACGGTTGGTTGTACAAGTATAAAGGAATAGAGATAGATATAGACTTCCATATATCAAAATCATCAGTATCGAAAAAAAATTTGATTGAGCCATGTCCGTCCGTCCGTCCGTCCGTCTGCCCGTTAACACGATAACTTGAGTAAATTTTGAGGTATCTTGATGAAATTTGGTATGTAGATTCCTGGGCACTCATCTCAGATCGCTATTTAAAATGAACGATATCGGACTATAAACACGCCGACTTTTTCGATATCGAAAATTTCGAAAAACCGAAAAAGTGCGTTAATTCATTACCAAAGACAGATAAAACGATGGAACTTGGTAGGTGGGTTGAACTTACGATGCAGAATAGAAAACTAGTAAAATTTTGGACAACGGGCGTGGCACCGCCCACTGTTAAAAGAAGGTAATTTAAAATTTTTGCAAGCTGTAATTTGGCAGTCGTTGAAGATATCATGATGAAATTTGGCAGGAACGTTACTCCTATTACTATATGTACGCTTAAAAAATTAGCAAAATCGGAGAAGAACCACGCCCACTTTTAAAAAAATTTTTTTCTAAAGTAAAATTTTAACAAAAAATTTAATATCTTTACAGTATATAAGTAAATTATGTCAACATTCAACTCTAGTAATGATATGGTGCAACAAAATACAAAAATAAAAGATAATTTCAAAATGGGCGTGGCTCCGCCCTTTTTCATTTAATTTGTTTAGGATACTTTTAATGCCATAAGTCGAACAAAAATTTACCAATCCCTTTGAAATTTGGTACTGGCATAGATTTTATGACGTTAACTGTTTTCTGTGAAAATGGGTGAAATCGGTTGAAGCCAGCCCAGTTTTTATACACAGTCGTCCGTCTGTTCTTCCGCATGGCCCTTAACACGATAACTTGAGCAAAAATCGACATATCTTTATTGAACATAGTTCACGTACTTATCTGAACTCACTTTATCTTGGTATAAAAGGTGAACGAAATCCGACTATGACCACGCCCAATTTTTCGATATCGAAAATTACGAAAAATGAAAAAAAAAAATGCCATAATTCTATACCAAATACTAAAAAAGGGATGAAACATGGTAATTGGATTGGTTTATTGACGCGAAATATAACCTTAGAAAAAACTTTGTAAACTGGTTGTGACACCTACCATATTAAGTAGAAGAAAATGAAAAAGTTCTGCAGTGCGAAATAAAAAATCCTTGAAATCTTGGCCGGTGTTACATATATAAATAAATTAGCGGTATCCAACAGATGATGTTCTGGGTCACCCTGGTCCACATTTTGGTCGATATCTGGAAAACGCCTTAACATATACAACTACCACCACTCCCTTTTAAAACTCTCATTAATACCTTGAATTTGATACCAATATCGTACAAACAAATTCTGGGGTCACCCCTGGGCCACCCTTATGGCGATATCTCTGAAAAGGCGACCACCTATACAACTACCACCACTCCCTTTTAAAGCCCTCATTAATACCTTTAATTTGATACCCATATCGTACAAACAAATTCTAGAGTCAACCCTGATCCACCTTTATGGCGATATCCCTTAATGGCGTCCACCTATAGAACTATGGCCCACTCCCTCATAAAATACTCTTTAGTGCCTTTCATTTGATAGACATGTCATGCAAACACATTCCCTCGGTTCATTTTCCTACATGTTTATTTTCCCTTATGTTGTCACCATAGCTCTCAACTGAGTATATAATGTTCGGTTACACACGAACTTAACCTTCTTTACTTGTTTCAACTTTGATTTTTAAGGTTTTTTTCATGACATACTAAACACATTTTCATATGTATACTCTGTCCGACCCAAAAATGTCCGCTAAAAACGTTGTCGATAAGTTTTTTGAAAAAAAAAAATATATATATTTTTTTTTTTACAATGAAATGAAAATTTTTTTAGTAGGTCATCAAAAAACCTTAAAATTGAAAGTCGAAAAAGAGTAAAAAAAATTAAATTTCGCAGGCTCGAAAATTATTTTTTGTGTATGCGTAGTGGAACTTTTTTTCCTGAGCCCAAATCCCATCGGAAATCGATGGCGCGATATCGGTTAACTTTCGTCCATACAAATCGACCCCGTCTAATGTTTGTACATAAATGCCTGTGAGTAGAAGTGTGGATAATCACATGTAAGCCTAAAATCCACAAATTTACTTTTCCTCCCCCTTCTTCTAGATTTTCGGCTGCCCGTCTCGCTATCTCCTTACTTCGTCGTCCACTAATCTTCTTTTTCATGTTTTTATACTCAGCTGAGCAGAGCTCACAGAGTATATTAAATTTATTCGCATAACGGTACCCCGTAACAGCATAAACTAGTCGTAGATATAGACTTCTATATATCAAAATGATCTGGGCGAAAAAGGAAATTCATTTAGCCATGCCGTCCATCCGTTCGTAAACACGATAACTAGAGAAAATTTTGAGCTATCTTAGTGAAATTTGGTATGAAAGTTCCTGGGCACTCATCTCATATTGCTATTTAAAATGAACGAAATCGGACTATAACCACGCCCACTTTTTCGATATCGAAAATTTCGAAAAACCGAAAAAGTGCGATAATTCATTACCAAATACGGATAAAGCAATGAAACTTGGTAGGTGGGTTGACCTTATGACGCGGAATAGAAAATTAGTAAAATTTTGGACAATGGGAGTGGCACCGCCCATTTTTAAAAAGAGGCAATTTAAAAGTTTTGTAAGCTGTAATTTGGAGATATATTGATGAGATTTGGAAGGAACGTCCTATTACTATATGTGTTCTAAATAAAAATTAGCAAAATCGGATGACGAACCCGCCCACTTTAAAAAAAAAAAATTTAAAAGTCAAATTTTAACAAACAGTTGAATATCTTTACAGTATAAAAGTAAATTATGTCAACATTCAGCTCCAAAATTTGTCTCCAAAGCTTTCAGTGAGTATGCAATGCCTTCCTTACTTGTTTTTTTCTGATGTTGCTGTAGCAGGAGAAACACTCTCTGCATATATCGGACAGCGTTGCAGTTGTGAAGAACCGGCCATGAATCTTAGAACCATCTGCTACCAGCCCGTCGTTATTGTTGTATTAACGACAAAGACACTTCGGAAGGTTTTGGGGAGTGTTATCGATGTTGGTGGTCCTTTGCCGGATATAGACCCGGTACGTTCCGGTAACAAAGCACCATTAAGGTACTAGCCCGAACATGATATGACCACATCAATTCTTCTAGGCCATTCCGCTGCCCACCCCTTAGTTCCGTGAGGAATTCGAGGTCGCCAGAGCCTCGCCTGCTAAATATGTGTATAATACATTTATATTTGTAACAGGATTCTCCTCGCGTAGGTGAGGTTGTCAATTGGGTTGCGGAAGCTTTGAAGCTATAAAGCTTTATATTGCGCTTATCAAACCCTAGAATCCCGTCTGCTAAGTTAACGATTTGTTTGAGATCAAAATTTCGAGTCAGTGGGTTTGAATCGCTTCTTACGCGCTTTACGCGAGAAAATGTTTAGCTTCTTAAACCGCCGAGACACTATCCTTTTCTTCTTCCTCTACATATGTCTCTCCGTTTCCGCTCCTTCTATCAGTAGCGTCGTCTTAGCAATGTGTAAGGAAGCACAGCGAATCCTTTTCGAGTTCGTTTCAATCTCTTCTTGAGTACGGCCCTCAGACGGGTTTCTTATTTGTGTTGAGGTATCCAAAATTATAATATTTTATTAGTCCAAGTACTTCCCTTCAAAAGCGATAGCCAATTTAACTTTGTCCAACCAATATTAAGTTATTTTTTGTGAAAGAACTAAACGTTGATAAAATCTATTTATGTATGTAAATAGACGCTAAATAGTTATGATACTTCAGGGTACTTCAAAACTAGAATTATTTAATGTTTCGAAAAATGCCATAACAAACAGTACACAAACACACCCACAAAATTCAAAGCCCAAAGACATTCATTAAGCGATAAATGTCAAGTGTCAAATTACAAAAAAAAAGTGAAAAGACTAACGAATGACAGACAAAGAGCAAATGTCGCGAAGGACAGCATGAAGTGATGCTAAACAGCAGGCGATGGAAGACGATAAGATACCACAAAGCAAATATATGTACGCTTCTATGTATGTATGTATGCATTCGTGTTTATAGTAGGTTATAGAGTCCGATAGCGAAAATTAAAATAGCAGGATACGTTAGGAGCAATCCTTCAAAGGATACTTTTACGCCACATTACAATTACATTCACATATTTACTTACTTGCATATTTACTCCATTCACAAAGCACACGTGTTAACAACATTGAAATATTCATGCATAAATATTAATATAAATGAGGGAACTGTGTATGTGAGTGTTTGTGTGTATGTGTGTGAGTGCAAATATATGTGCAATTATGTGCACCCACAAAAGGGCAAACGGATAAATTTATTTGTGTGGTTTGTGTGTGTGTACGATTCTGTGCTCTGACCTGCATATATTTCAGTAAATGTGGTCCATAACGATATCATATAAGTACATATCTATATACATTAGGGTGGGTCGATTTGTATGGACGAAAGTTAACCGATATCGCGCCATCGATTTTTCGATAGGATTTGGGCTCAGGAAAAAAAAGTTCCACTTCGCATACCCAAAAAAATAATTTTCGAGCCTGCGAAATTTCGTTTTTTTAACTTTTTTCGACTTTGATTTTTAAGGTTTTTTCATGACCTACTAAAAAAATTTCCATATAGGGTATACATATGAAAATTTTTTTATTTGATTGTAAAATTTTCATGTATACCGTGTCCGACCCAAAAATGACCGGTTCAGTTGTACCGACGCGGGCTAAGAGATCCGCTTGACAGTTCACCGGGATATTACTATGGCCCGAGACCCAGATAATCTTAATCATAAAAAAGTTCGATGCAATCGCAAGCGAGGTCAGACACTCCTAGACCCCCCCCAGATCGCACTATAGTTGAACTCAAGGCCTTGATAGCCGCTTAGTAGATGTCAAATTCCCTAATTGTAGTAAAGCTGGATAACATTTCATTTGCAGCATCCTCAATCACAGCATTATCCGCTTGCGGCTTACATTTAGCTCTTGACATACCAACCAGCGCCTTCCTTTGTACTGACACAAATATTTTGGTGGTTCTCGCCGTGTCCAGTGCAATCCAACAGACCAGCACCCCATATACTTACTTACTTACTTAATTGGCGCTTAACCGTCTAACCGGTTATATCCGAACACCCCATAGACTACCATCTCACAAAGCCAATGTAATACTCCGAGTGAGTGCCCACATCTCTTGCCGATAGCCCCCCTCAGCAGTACAAAGCAACCCCGGTTGTCCTGGCCATATCTTCCACATTGTGCCTCCGGGACAGTTTCTTGTCCAAAACAACCCCCATATATATTTAGCACTATCCGAAAGTATCAACGGTACCCCTCCACATGCTTCAGCCCACCTAGCTACAGTATCCAGGTAGCCCAGCAGAACATAGCGGAGGGTGCCCAGAAATTTGCCCTTTAATAAGATATCCAGATCATCTGCGTAAGCGGCAACCCGACAGCAATTGGCTTCCAGCTCCACAATAAGCTCGTTGACTACCACAACCAAGAGCAGAGGAGATAGAACACCTCCTGTGGCGTGCCCCTGCACACCTTCTCGATTGTGACCCCTCCCCACTCTGCTGCGAGAGTTCTGCTGCAGAGAATTTTGTTAATAAATTCAACGAGATCCCCTAAACTAACTAGGGCCCTTTCGATTGCTCCTGGTAAGACATTGTAACCCGCGAGGAATCCTTTCCCGTAAGCACAGGTTAATCAACCGCTCAAACGTCTTAAGGAGAAACGACGAGAGACTAATTGGCCAGAACGCATTAGTCACTACTAATAATATCATAAGGCTAGAATCATTGCAAAGTGTGTTCCTGATTGGAATCATCTGGCCCTTAATACAACACCAACTCCGGCTTTGTATGTTATGCTAAATATATACCCGCCTTAGAGTATTGGAGAGCGGTTGCGCTCGAGCTTTTGTGGAGCTTCTAGATGTGTAATGTTGATTTATGAGCAAGGGGCACTCCACCATTTTTACTACCTTTTTATAGTTTCTGCCTCGCTATGTAACTCATGTGTGAGAGGAGTCTGGTGAACTCGTTGATGGATGGCTCTCCGCTGAATAAGAAATTGCACTTAGTCTAAAGTTAACGCTGCCCGACCACTGCATTGTCTTACAAATGATGCATGGGTTGCTATCCAGTGCGTCCTGTGTTAGAGAGCTTAACATCTACTCGGACGGTCAGGCGCCTATTAAATCACTCGGCCTCAAAACAGAGGGTACCTGAAATCGATTGGTGTTGCATAATTTGGGAGTCAGGACATGGCTGGTCTGTGCGAACTGGAGGTGGATTTCAGTAGCAACTTTAGAAGTCCGCTGGCCATTTTCGGTATTTTTTTGGAAAGGTGGGTCACTTGTTACCATTTGTCGAGATACTTCTGCCCAATTGTAGTCTTATAGTTATGCTATTATTTTATAACATATGTCCTGTTTTCTGATAGAGTTTTTCAGTTTGGTCGTTGAGCAAACTTCTGGTAACACTATGGCTTCATTTAGTGTACAGACCAGCGGTTTCAACCTAACCTAACTTAGCTATAGCAGTTAATAACATTGTGCGACACCAAAACCCACAGATAGCTTCAAAGTTGACGAAACCCGAAAAAAATGTGTTCATTTTAGAACGGATTAGTTGTGGCAGAGATGTTGGAAGTAGACAAATAGATCATTGATGCAGGGGTGGGAGAATCGGACCTCCAGACTTTGAAAGCAGCGGAAAAATCCATTGCGTGAGCGCAGTGGCGGATAATTTGGAGAGAGACAAACAGCTTATCACGATTTAAGGGGTGTACGGGTGGTGCTAAAAAGGGCGCATCACTTTAAGCTTGCTCCGTAGACGTCCCAATTAGACTGGGCGAGATTAAGCGAAGGCGAGAGGTGCACATGATCAACCAAGTGGGAAAGCTGTGGACTCAAGTGCGTGGCTGCAAAGTGTGGAAGATTATGTGCACATCTTACAACCTTTGACTAACAAGTTACTTCTATCATTAAAAAGGGCGGATTGTAGACTCATGCCATTGGCGAGTGATAACAGATGTAGGAAGTGCGGGTTGCAGGAGGAAACGATTGAGCACGTTCTGTGCTCGTGCCCTGCGCTTGCCAGGCTCCAGTTATTAGGAGTGATACAGCTGTCAGATCTAGAAGCAGCAAGTGGCTTAAGTCCTAGGAAGCTTCTATTATTTGCCAAAATGACGGAGTTATTTTATAACATAGGTCCTGGTTTTTGATAGGGTTTTTCAGTTTGGTCGTTAAAACAAACTTCTGGTAACACTGCGGACACACTCATGCAATGTGAGGTCCTCATGGACCGGCAAGTTCAACATAACCTAACCTAATTGGTATCCGGGGAAAATCTTGTATGCAATCATTCTTAGATCTGACTGATCTGAATGATGTGACTTCCCAGGTATTTTCACTATTGCCTTTCTTGTAACACTGTATAACTATTTCTGTAGGAACTTATAAAATCTTGTATTCACAAAATTTTGCCATTTTCTTGTCAGAAAGAAATGTTACCTCATGTCACACTCTTAAGTTCTAACTTTTGAACTATGTAACCTGGCACTAAGCAAAATGGTTCGATTTGAAAAAGGTAAAGATACAGCTTTTCTCATTCAGTGGAAAATATTTTGTGAAATGAATACACCAACTCACGCAGTAGTCAAGCAGATCTAACAGGGCGACATAATTTTCTGAAAAGAAAACGCCGTTAATGTGTATCATACGCCCTGTCAAACCAATAACAAACTTTCATCTTTTTTCAACAACTATTCACTGCACAGTCTAATGTTGATATTATTATATCCATATACTGTATAAGCAAAATGTTCTGCTATGACTTTAGGATTTACTAACAAACATTCCACTGCGTATTAACAACAGTTCCGTTTGTATGTGTGTAAATATGTGTAAAAGTTTAACTTTACTATCTTCTTCTTATATATGAATAGCTTCTGTCTCTAAGTACATAATGTATGTACATCCAATGGTTGTAAGAATAATCAATGCGTAGAACAACAGTCTTAAGTTTAATAATAAACAACAACAACAACAATGCATAAATACAATAAATAGTCACCAATTGTTGTTTGGTTATTTTGAATGTTCGGCTTTTATGGGTCCTTTGTTTTGTTTTTTTTTTTTGTTTTTGTTTGGTTGTATGAATGCATATGTGTATTTGTTGTTATGTTGTTCTTCTCAGATTTTCGTTATAAATCATCAGTTTTCAATTACTTCTAAATGTGTGTAAATATGTATTTTACACAAACAAATATTGTTACATGCATATATGATGTAAAGTTTTTGCGTGTGAATATATTTTCTATAAATTATGCCAATCACAATTATATGGCATAGTAGTATGTATATATGTATGTCTATAAGACATACAAACATAAATTCAGCGCGTCCCCAATTACCATCACCGCCAAAGAGGTTGTGGATGCCATCGGTCATGCTAAACCATTTAAAGCAGTGGGCTCAGACGGCATAGCCATGCCGATGCCTAAAAGCCTAGGGAAAGAGGGTTTCAAATATTTAGCGCATGTTTTCAACCTGTCTCTTTCCACTTTTTCAATACCGAATATTGGAAAATGGCCAAGGTGGTCCCGCTACTAAAGCCTGGGAAACCAGTTAACATAGCAGAGTCATATCGCCCGATATCTCTCTTATCGCACACCACACCCACACCATAGAACAGTACTCGTTGCGCTAGACCTATCAAAAGCTTTTGATATGGTCAACCATGGCACGTTACTGCAAGACCTCAAAGGGTTTACCGTTCCCCCAATTCTTTAAAGGTGGACCGCAAATTATCTGGGTGCTCGGCAGGCATCGGTGCAATTTAGGAACGCAACATCCAAACCAAGAAGAATTAAACAAGGGGTGCCACAGGGTGGTGTCCTATCCCCACTTTTGTTTAACTTCTACATATGAAAGCTCCTCTCGCCATCAGAAGGAGTCAATATCGTTTCATACGCCGATGACTGCACAATAATGACCATAGGCCCAGGCCCACTGATCGATGTGATATGCAACAAAATAAACGGATACCTCCCTGATCTCTTCTGTTTCTTAACCTCGCGAACCCTGACATTATCACCGACTAAATAATCGGCGACCTTATTTACAACATGGGTGTCCCAAATATCGACCATATTGGACATCCCCGTCGACGGTATTACGCTACCGACTGTCTTATACCCAAAAATTTTGGGTGTGACGTTCGATCAGTATCTACATTTTGAAGAGCATGCAACCGCAACTGTACCGAAAATCCAGAGCCGCAATAAAATCCTCAAATCCCTTGCTGGCAGTACTTGGGGAAAATGCTTAGGAGATGACTCCTTCAGCCCCTAGGCGGTGTTGGCTCATCAATTAAATGTCTGTTGGGATGCCCAGGTTTCTATGTATTCAACAGGAACTGTGTGGCTAGCATTTAATTTCTCTCCCTGATGGGGAGAATTCTCGTCTCATAATGTATGTAAATTTCTTCCAGTGAGTAGTATTTAGGCTTGGCGACCATATGGGGTACGTGTAGCATGCAATCGGCTGGCCAATTGCTTTGTATGTGGTAATGAGCGTTTCTTTGTCTTTTCCCCAAGTACTGCCAGCAAGGGATTTGAGGATTTTATTACGACTCTGGATTTTCGGTACAATTGAGGTTGTATGCACTCCAAAATCTAGATCCTGATCGAACGTCACACCCAAGATTTTTGGGTGTATGACAGTCGGTAGCGTAGTGCCATCGACGTGGATGCTCAATATTGGTAAACATTTGGCGCGTCTGTGTTTTAAATAAGGTCGCCGATGATTTGGTCTAACCTGATTGCTTGCCTCTTGTTGTGTTTATGTAAGACTGCCTGCAAAATATGGTCCTGCACATAAAGCGCATTTAAGTACGTTCGAGCAGTTCGCGACCCTCCTAACCACCTGCATAGTTCTGATCTGTCGATAGTCGCCATGCACTTCTGAGCCTTATTTTCGTAGCCCCAGTACCTATAATAAATCTTCTCGAGTGTATGCGAGGTCTCTTAACTATAGTGTGACCATTTGATATTTTGGTGAGACCTTCACTGATGAGATTATGGTACTTTGGAATAAGTTCCCCCTATCCACTTTACATAGTACGATCACATGACTGTAGCTAGGATATCTGGAATCAGTTTATACCCAAAGGAGATTAAGACGGATAAGTATTGAGGCGGAGTAGACACCTTCGCTCGTATCAGAGATTCTTTTAAAATTTATGAGTTAGACGAGGATATCGAGAAAATTACCCAAGTTTATTTGCAAATCAAAATCCACTGAACAGGTATAGTTCTGAAAAGAACAAAAAAGTCTCGGAATGCCTTACAACCATACCAGTTCAGAACTAGAGGTTATTCATACAGTTTTAGTTTATATGCAAGTATGTATTCATCCATATCTATTTTGGCGTGAAAGAAACGAAGCAAACATCTGAGTAAAATACGTGAGAAAAATACTGAAATAAGGAATGTTAGACACGAGTGCAATGCGAGAAATTCCTACCCATTCGTATTTGAATAGAGAACGAACGACATCAATACTAACAAATATTCGTTGAAACTTTCTATGGCGATTTATTCGTTACTTGAGCTCGGTTAGGTATAGGATTGTTATTCATGGTTGCAGCATTTCGTATAAACTGAATGGTTTTGTCGTGCTTGAAATCGAGCAATCGCCAATGGGGTAAGTTTTGTGAGTTTGGAGATAGGTTTTGTGAACTCTACTGTTAATGACAGTCGATGTACGAACGGGTGAGTGGTGGTCGAGCTTAAAGGTGAGTGCATTTGTGATTTAATGAATACGACAAGTGCAGCTGCAACTGCGTCTGCGTTTGTAATGGTCATATATACATTTGGCATTGTTGTTGGTTTGTGTAAAACTATTTACAGAAGTAGGCAGAAATATATATGTGTATATTAGAACGGGTCAAATTTTTCTTCCATCAGGAGTATAGCAAAAATGTAATCAAAAGATGATTCTAAGAAAAATCGTTGAAGACACCATAGCGGTAAATCCAATTTCGAGGTCCCGATTTTTGAAAAATAGATATTTTGCTATATGAATGTAGGGTTTGGCTAAAAAATCTTCATAGCTTCTGATAGAATTATAGGAAAAATATCATATTGGGCTTATTTTAAAGGTATTTTACATTCATTTCAGAATCTGCATTAATATCTCTAGTGTTTTTGAATTTTAGTAGAGATATCAGGCTAAAATTATGAGAAATTAGCCTAAAATGAACTTTTCACTACTATATTATCATTTTTAACAAATTTCTTATAGAACATTTTTCTATTTACAGCTAAAATAAGTTCAGAATATTTCCAACAACTTTCATTGAGACAGTTTTTCTTTTTTCGAATTCGTTTTAGTAGAAAAAAATTTTCAAAAAAACCGATATCAAGTAATAAGCGAAAAAACAAAATTTGTATAATTTTAATGTAATTTATTTAAAAATTATTTTTTACTTAGAATTGACCAATTTAGCGTATTTTGAAAAATAAAAGTAATGTTATGTTATTATTTTAAAAAATCGTTTTTGCTCTCCATTCGTGGTTGTTTTTAACGACTTTCTGCTTTAACAGCCATAACACCTTCACGCCTTTTTATACTCAGCTGAGCAGAGCTCACAGAGTATATTAACTTTGTTCGCATAACGGCAATCCGTAACGGCATAAACTAATCGAGATAAATATAGACTTCTATATATCAAAATGATCTGGGCGAAAAAAGAAATTTATCTAGCCATGTCCGTCCGTCCGTCCGTAAACACGATAACTTTAGTAAATTTTGAGGTATCTTGATGAAATTTGGTACGTAGGTTCCTGGGCGCTCATCTCAGATCGCTATTTAAAATGAACGAAATTGGACTGCAACCACGCCCACTTTTTCGATATCGAAAATTTCGAAAAACAGAAAAAGTGCGATAATTTATTACCAAAGACGGATAAAGCGATGAAACTTGGTAGGTGGGTTGAAGTTGTGACGCAGAATAGAAAATTAGTAAAATTTTGGACAATGGGCGTGGCACCGCCCACTTTTAAAATAAGGTAATTTAAAAAGTTTTGCAAGCTGTAATTTGGCAGTCGTTGAAGATATTATGATGAAATTTGGCAGAAACGTTACTCCTATTACTATTTATGTGCTGAAGAAAAATTAGCAAAATCGGATGACGAACACGCCCACTTTAAAAAACATTTTTTTTTTAAGTCAAATTTTATCAAAAAATTTGATATCTTTACAGTATATAAGTAAATTATGCAAACATTCAACTCCAGTAATGATATGGTGCAACAAAATACAAAAATAAAAGAAAATTTCAAAATGGGCGTGGCTCCGCCCCTTGTCATTTAATTCGTATAGAATACTTTTAATGCCATAAGTCGAACAAAAATTCACCAATCCTTGTGAAATTTGGTAGGGGCATAGATTTTATGACGATAACTGTTTTCTGTGAAAATGGGCGAAATCGGTTGAAGCCACGCCCAGGTTTTGTACACAGTCAACCGCCTGTCCTTCCGCTTGGCCGTTCTTGGGCAAAAATTGATATATCTTGATATATCTGAACTCACTTTAGCTTGGTATAAAAAATTGGCAAAATCCGACTATGACCACGCCCACTTTTTCGATATCGAAAATTACGAAGAATGAAAGAAATGCCATAATTATGTACCAAATATGAAAAAAGAAATGAAACATAGTAATTGGATTGGTTTATTGACGCAAAATATAACTTTAGAAAAAACTTTGTAAAATGGGTGTGACGCCTACCATATTAAGTAGAAAAACATGTAAAAGTTATGGCGAAATCAAAAGGCCTTGAAATCTTGACAGGAATACTGTTCGTGGTATTACATATATAAATAAATTAACGGTGCCCAACAGACGATGTTCTGGGTCACCCTGGTCCACATTTTGGTCGATATTACGAAAACGCCTTCACATATACAACTAAGGGCCACTCCCTTTTAAAACCCTCATTAACACCTTTACTTTGATACCCATAAGGTACAAACACATTCTAGAGTCCCTGGTTCACCTTTATGGCGATATCTCGAATAGGCGTCCACCTATAGAACTAAGGATCACTCCCTTTTAAAATACTCATTACCATATTTCATTTGATACCCATATCGTACAAACACATTCTAGAGTCACCCCTGGTCCACCTTTATGACGATATCCCGAAATGGCGTCCACCTAAAGAAATATGGCCCACTTCCTTTTAAAATATTCATTAACACCTTTCATTTGATACCCATATCGTACAAACACATTCTAGAGTCACCCCTGGTCCACCTTTATGGCGATATCCCGAAAAGGCGTCCACCTATAGAACCTTGGCCCACTCCCTCTTAAAGTAATCTTTAATACCTTCCATTTGATAACCATGTCATACAAACACATTCCAGGGTTCATTTTCCTAAATGGTGATTATCCCTTATTTTGTCTCCAAAACTCTTAGCTGAGTATGTAATGTTCGGTTACACCCGAACTTAGCCTTCCTTACTTGTTTTCTATAACACGTTTGGAAACAGATGTTAACAACAACTAGAGCTATAATGTCTTCAGCAATTTTTCTTAGAATCATCTGTAGATTACGTTTTTGCTATACTCTTGATAAAAAAAAATCCATCCATACAATTTGACCCGCTCTAATATATATTTGTGTATAAGTATGTAAATATTTATCTATTTGCTTTTATTAAACTTACCTAAGTACTTGTCCCTGGATTAAGAGAAGGCCTACTTGACTGAGGTTCAAAGCGGCTAAGCTGTCCTGTGCTGCGCTGTTGCTTACCGATACTCAACAATTATGCATATCTACTTATTTATAGTTTGTGATTATTTTGATTTCATGGTTTTCTCGTTGCATAACTAAATAAATCAGAACATTTGTTGTTGTCGATGTTTTGTTATTTATTCCTGATTCTTGTGATTGCAAACAAATTTGTTGTTTTGTGCTTTTCTACCAGTGTGGTCGTTTATTTATTGCTTTTGTTGTTCTTGTTGTTGTTGATGCTGATGTTAATTTGCTGATGGCGTTGGTCGTTGACGAAAGACTTTGCTGTTAAGCGGGTGGCTGCTGTTGTTTGGTTATGGCTGCGTCGACCTTCACCTATTTTTATACTCGACGTACTATTTTAGTGCTAAATTGCTGGATTTACATATACACATACATACATACATATATATGTATATATGTGTATATGCTCATGCATTTAGTTCATTAAATTTTGTGTGTTTGAAAGATTTGTTGACAATGTAAAGAATGATTAAGTAGAGGAAATCTTAAAACTCAATATTTAATAATACAAATTAAATTATAGAAATAATTTTGATATGAAATTATTGGAATTCATTAGTTATAATAATATTAATAATAATGACAATACTAATAAATATTTTTAATCGTACTTATGCAACATTTTTATATTTTATTCTGAAAATTGTTTACCGGTTTCTAATTTTTTGCTTGTTATGTTTGTCTTTATTATACTTCTTTCTGGAGGAGAAAATCTTTTTCGAATGTATAGAATTAGAATAGAGTATTAGGCAAAGCTCGCATTGATTGTATTATTTTAAAGACTTAGAGCAATGCTGCAAACCTTCAGGCATCCTAGTAATACATTTTTTTCATTTTAGGACCTACTATCGGAGAGAAACAATGTTTACACTCTGCAAGTACCCGGATCTGAAAAAGTAACCAGATATGTACTGTTAAAAATTTAAACTAATGTGAGGGAAGGATAGATTGAACTGGCCAGTCCGTGAATACCTCACATAGACTGAATTAAGAAGTTTTTTTAAAGACCAAACTTAAAAAACTCTATCAAAAACCAGGAACTATGTTATACAATAACTCTGTCCTCTTGTCAAATACTGGAAGCTTTATGGACCTATGCCACTTACTGCTTCTAGATCTGACATCTCTTCTAATAGCTGTAGTCTTAGCCAGGCAATCGCAGGGCTACATTTGCTATCACTGACCAAGCTTAATTTAAGGGCATGTGACGCCAGAAGGCTGTGTCTCGTCAGAATACCCGCCATGAATCTACAGTCCACTCTTACTAAAGAATGAAGTATTTTTCTTAGTCTAACGTTGTAAGATCAATCCATGATCTTCGTCACTTTACAGCCCCGCGGTTGGGTCCACGTCTTTCATTCCCATATATTCCCATATGTCCTGGTACACAATATAAAGTTATGCTTTTCCCTATACCTATTCTTTCCTAGGATTACTAACACTTTAACACACTTGTAGATGCTGTGTCATTCGAAATTGAGAATATTGCCTTAATTGCTGCTTGGCTGTCAATATAAGAGTTTGCGCGGCTGAAGTTTAAGCTATCTTCTTCCAGTGTTTCTACTGCTTTGATTACAGCTCCGCCCGAAAACACTACAGTGATCTGGCAGCTTCTCGGATAAGTTTGCTTCCGGATCAGCATAGTGCCAACATCTAAGGTCAAGGTATACGGAAATCCTGAATATGAGCTTAAATGTAGGTGTAAGTGAAGTCACTACTCTGTAGGGTAATGTTGGAAAACTGTACCTGGCATTGCTGATATGAGAAAAATCAGACAGCAAATCGGTTAATGGAAATTAAGTTAAGAAAGAGGACGGGAACGAGAAGAAACTTAGGAAAAGGAAATTAAAAGAAAAGAGGAAATAAAGGAAGAGAAAAGGGAAGATTAGAAATCAAAATCGAAGCCTTTATTAATGAGTTATCAGTTTGTTATCGACGGGTTTGGTCTAGTTATCAATTTCCTTTCGACAAGCTACCGCTTTCGATTCTTTATCGAAGTATTATAAATTTGTAGTCGTTTAGTTATCGAAATGTTATGGATTTGTTTTCGAAAAGTTATTGATTTGATAACTAAAATTATTTGACTTGTTATCAAAAATTTATCGATTTGCTATCAAATAGTTATCCATTTGATATCGAAGAGTTATAGATTTGTTATCGTATCGTTTAGACATCGAACAGTTGTGGATATGCCTTCAAAATATTATTGATTTGTTGTCGAATATTAATCGATTTGTTATCAAGAAGCTACTAATTTGTTGTCGACAAATTGTCGATTCGATATGCAAATATAATCGATTTTTTCTCGAAAACTAATCGATTAGTTATCAAAAAGTTATCGATTTTCATTTGAAAAACTTTCGATTTGCTATCGAAAAGTTATCGATTTCTTATCAGAGCGTTGCCAATGATAACGGCGTGTTATCCATTTGTGTTATCTCATCGGTATGTTATGAGATATAAAGCCGACGACACATCTATACAACGCCGATAACAATTTTATAAGGAACCAAATAGCACGGAATTATTTGTTTCTGGTAAAGTTACCTCTGTGACGATTTAACTCCAACTCCTGGGCGAGCAGTAAAAAAAAAAATAAATACAAGGGGTGATAAACCTCTGAAGAGATTTCGGCTGAGCTTCACTTCTCATTTTGCATCCTCCTTCATTAAATTTTTTCCTACAAGTTGGCGGGACTGGACCTTCATATTTACGCGGACTTCGAACAGCATCTGCAAGGCAGATGAGTTTTCACTGACAAGATTTTGATGGCAGAAATATGTGCACTCGGAGTGTTTGCCAAATTACTGCCGAGAGCGACCCCGCTTGGCTTGATTCAAAGGGTTGTGTAGCGCCACCCTTTTCAAGGGGTTGCCAATGCAAGATATTGCTTCTCCAACCCAATTGTCAACCTCACCTGCCCGTGGCAATTCCTGTTACTTTAACAGCCGAGGGTCTGGCGACCCCAAGTTTCTCATGGATCTAGGGGGTGGGAGGGTGGTATGGTCATTAGGGTTTCATGTGGTCATAAAATCGTTCCCGAGATGGTCGGGCTGATGCCTTAATGGTGCTTGTTACGTGAACGTACCTGATCTGTGTCCGGCAAAGGACCACTGACAAGTCTAACCAACTCACAAGTCCCTCCAATTGTGTACAAAAGTAACTGAAACTTCTACATTGCAAATTATTGTGGGTTGACCTAAATCCCTACTAGATACCTATATCATGCTAAGCTGAGTATTGCTGCAAATTATTATTCGGCGTTTATGCCAAGATTATAACTCTCACTCAAACACATTTGATAGCTCGGACTCCCTTTTTTCTATAAAAAAGATTGTTCTCACCTCTCTAAATTAATGTATAATACGTTTGCTTCTGTTCTCTTTAAGTATTACGCTTGGCTGATGAAATTTCTTCTGTAGCTGAGCAGTCTCAGATCGTGACGCTTGACAAACCGCTGCCCATCAAAGACTCGGCAAAATAAAAAAAAAAAAAAAAAAAGAAAAGTTATTATATATATATATAAATCGATCGCGTGAACAGGATTAGCCTGGTTTCATTGGGCCACTTGAGGGCAGCGCGCTGCCACAACGTCCATTAAAAAAAAAAAAAAAAAAAAAAGTACCATGCATGAGGTTATTTAGAGCTTGCTGTAGTTTAATCGATTAAAATATTTGTAAATATTTGTTCAAATTAGTTGAATCATAAATTTCTAACATAACGAAAAAATTTTTCTTGAGTTTTCGATGCAATGCAGCCCTGATCGAATATCGTAGCGGGATTTTTACAAATCCATGTAGTTACATTCCTGCTAATGTAAAAACCCCCCAAAAGTTCGACTAAAAAAAAGAAAAAACAAAATTCAAGTGTTTCACATTTAGCTAAAATATGCACTTAGTCAGAATTTCCATATGTTCATGCTAGCAACAAAAAACCAACGAACTGAAATTCATACAAAATTTGCTATGTTTCGAGAATCCATCATATTTAGCCAAATTCGTTCATTTATTGGTTGACTGTTGCACTCAATGCAATTCATATGAATATTTTAGAGAAAATTGGGTCACTTAGCAGAGCTTTCATTTTGGCTTCAATTATTTATAGTTGACTAAAGTTCAAATACAGCGTGTGGCACATTAGAAGTGGTTTGGGGGGGGGGGGGGGGGGGAATAGGACGCGAATTCCAGCAATTTCACTTAACTACGCCGCATCTCTTGGGTTTGTTACACAAATTAGCGATAAAAATTGCTACAAAAGTAAACGCGAATTGTTCAAATGAATTGTGTTGTGTGCCCTTCAGAAAAACTTTCATCATCATGATTTCTCTTATTGACATTGTGTGGGTGTGTACCAATATGTATGCAGATGTGCATATATACACATTAATGTGGGTATGCTTTTGCATCACTGCAAAAATCGTGCGTTTAATCCCTAAAGAGAATGGTCTCCGATGATGTCTTTTGTGCGAAGACACTCTAACAAAGAAGAGTCGAGGCGCCCTAGTTCCACAGACCCGTGCGTTCGAGGAATAAAAAATTAGTTACCGAAGCAGTAGAGATAGTATCGGTGGATCTTGATTGATGGGCTGAAGTCCTATAATCGGTGCATTGACGGACGAATTTCTCAAAATAACCGACGGTTCAATACCACACAACCAACTAATCTATTCGGGTGACCTCACCTCGTAGGTATTTTGGGGGTGGAAGCACTAATATCAAGGAACGACGGGGGTTTTGTTTAGGCGTAAACTTAGAGGAAGAGCGGTGTATGCTGATATGGAGAGGGGTATAACTTTATTGATAGTATTGGCCTTAAGTTCTGCCTTCCAAAAATTATATAAAGCTGCTCAAAAAGTGAGTTTTGTGTTAAATTAGGACACGACCAGTTAAGTTTTGTCCTCCAAAAAAGAAATGGCGCATATGCACGTAGGCAGCCACGGCACTCTTGATGAACATAAGTTCGGGACTCTTAAGGACATAGACGATTTCCTTCAGAGTCCTCTTACGGACACAGGCGAATTCCTTCAGAGTACCGAAATGGGAACCAGCTTTAAGAGCATTATTCTCCCTCAACTTCAAAATCAAACGCATAACAACTTTTGCCTATAAGGGCTACTTTGGACTGAGTATCAATAGGAAAGTAAAGCCCTCTCTTGAAGAAGAAAAGTCATGCTCTATAAGTGTCATGCTCGACGGTGTCGAGAGAAGTTGAGACGGATTTTGGAGTGTTGGGGAGAAAAGCACTCCGGAAAATTTATCGCCTGGTTCGTAAGGGTGCCGGCGCATATTGAAGGCGGATGCCATGACATAATACCAAGTGGCATTATTTTCGAGCCAAAAAAAGTGGATTGAAATAAAATTCGCGAAAATGGGAAGCATTGTGCTGTGTGTAGTTTGCTTTTCTTGTCGAAGACCTGGGTTCCAGACCCACTAGGACCACTAATTTTCAGAGTTTTTAGAAGGGTTTTCGGGAAAATGGATACCTCGGGAATGCTGCTATGAAGATTGTTAAAAATTGCCTGAAGTGAGTGATGTCTGTGAGATTCCTCGGACACCTTCAGGTCGCGATTTTAAGTCTTCTTTTCAAAACTATTACATGAATAAAAAATACTATGCGCTAACTTGAGTTGTTCTTTTAGTCACAAGCACAAATTTGAACTCTGAAGATTTCAATAGGATTCTGGAAGGGACTGGGATAAAGGTTCGTATATGGCTCCCGAAGAGAGCGTAAAAAGAGTTTGAAAAGAAACCAATAAAGCTCCAGAAACGAAGCGGCTTCAACACTAATTTCGAAAGAGTTGCAAAACGAACGTTTACGTCTCCTAACCAATGTTTATTCATCTTTACAAATAAAGCTCGGCAAATATTCATAAAAAACTATCCACAGGAGATATTCTTATGACGAATCATGCTTGCTATTATTTTTCGAACATTTTTTGAAAAATTCCATACATAAAGTTTATATCCCCGCTTATGCATTTTAAATTCGAAAAATTCGTTCTTGAGTCGAGTTATGTCTTGAGAAATGATACGAAAACATATCGTTCTGTAGATTCAAAAGGATATATTTACCTCCTTTTGGTATGGTGAGTACCGATTTTATTGATTTTCAGACCATATAAGGCGGCCGCCGTCGTGTAATGGTAGCGTGCTCCACCTACCACACCGAAGATCACGAGTTCACGTCCCCGGAGTCTGTTTAAAAACGAGTCGGTCCCGTGCCGCCAAATTTTAGGAAATATTAAAAGGAGCACGGCGCAAATTGGAAGAGAAGCTCGGCCTAAAATCTCTTCGGAGGTTATCGCGCCCTACATTTTTGTTTTATTTATAAGGCATTTTTTCATGCATTTTTTCAAACTTGATTATTTACGCCCAAAATTGATTGATTTTCCGGTGCTTGGAACTTTATATTTGGAACATTGCGAGTGGTAATAATTATTATGCTGACGATGTCGAATTTATCAGTGGTGGGCGACGTGACGTGCATATAAATTTCTATACAAACGTACGTGCTCAAGCAGCAATATATAACGATGAAGTACAAGTGACAATGCAAGGATTTTCTATACAATTTTTGTTTATTAACGAAAAACATTTTTAAAAAACTTTCAAATAAAATTAGCGAAAAAGGCAACATTTTCGCTGGCTTGAAAGCTAAAGCAAAAAGAGTTGTGAAAAAGTTGTGGTATCTTTGAAAATTTATGAATGTAAGTCCATCACTTGTTTTATTGATGAGCCAATTGGATTTATGACAACTAAGATTTGTAGATTAGTGTATGTTTTTAATGAACTGTGCTATTTTTGTATACTCAGCGTGCTTTAAACACAGGGTATATTAATTTTGGTAACATAACGATTGATCGTAACGGCATAAACGAAAATATAGACTTCCATCATACATATTATTGCTGTTTTTATGTACGGACTCCTTTTTCGCACTTATTTGGGACCCAAATCTATAAATAAAGTTTTGGTTGTAAAGATGGAGATTCACGCTATTAGCGCGCTTTGGGCCTTATTAGTCGTAGTGCTTTTGTTTAGCTATATTTTGTTAAAATAATTTGTTAAAAATAAACGATTGTGAGCACACAAAGAAATCTATTTCTACTATGGCACTATTATGAATATTTGCACAGCATTACCGTCAGTTGCTCCCATACGTTAGATCGCAACGGAAGCTGTAAGTTTTAATTAATTGATAGAACAGCTAATTTCTGTTGATATTTGATAAGAGACTTTAGATTGGTTGCGAAAGATGCGCACGGGTTCGGCTCGTATATAAAAATTGTCAGGATGAAAAAAGGAATTGATTTAGCCATGTCCGTCCGTTCGTCTGTCTGTGATCACGATAGCTTGAGTATATATTGAAATGTATTATTGAAATTTGGTATATGAGTTCTTTGGCGGTCATCTTTCATCGCTATTTAAAATGAGCGAAATCGGATGATAACCACGCCCACTTTTTATATATATAACATTTTGGAAAACACAAAAAACCTGATTATTTAGTAAATAATACATCAATGTTGAAATTGGACATGTGGACTGATATGAGACTCTTGATAAAAATTTGAAAAAAAATTTAATATGGGCGTGGCACCGCCCACTTATGATAAAATCAATTTCACAAATATTATTAATCATAAATCAAAAATCATTAAACCTATCGTAACAAAATTCACCAGAAAAGTTGTCTTTACTACAAGGAATGTTTAGAACAAAAATTAACGATTGGTCCAGTACCACGCCCACTTTTATATACAAGTTTTCTAAAAGGGTTGTGCACGAATAAAATAAGCTATATCTTTGCAAAAAAGAGCTATATATCAATAGTATTTCTTTTTCCAAGTGGAATTATAACAAAAATGGGGAAGAGTTTAAATATTTGAAAATGGGCGAGGCATCGCCCCTTTTACGACTAAACAATTTTCTATGTTTCGGAAGCAATTACTCGAAGAAAAATTTACGTATCGTGACAAGATTGGGTACACATATTTTTCACATAGCAGAAACTATTTCAAGAGAAAATGGAAATGGAAAATGCTTAAGAACCACGCCCACATATATATAAAAGACTTTTAAAAGGGTCGTAGATTAATATAATAAACTATACCTTGTCGAAAAAGAGCTTAATGTCAACGGTATTTTAATTTCTAAATGGAATTATAAAAAAAGTCAGAAAGTACTAAAATTTTTGAAAACGGGCGTGGCACTGCCCCTTTTTTGACTAAACAATTCTCTATGTTTTCGCAGCCATTACTCGAAGAAGAATTAACGTATCGTAATAAACCTAGGAATGCATACCCTCTTTATGGGAGGAAATATTTCGTAGTGAACGGTATCGGCTAAGGACCATGCCCACTTTTAAACAAAATATGTTTAAAAGGGTCGTAGACTTTAATTACTTTACATAACATTTCTTGAGCGTAAAAAAAAAATAACTCCTTTGCAACAAAATTAATTAAACATGTTAGGCTTATATCATATATATTATATATTAGAATATATCCAATTTTAACATTATAAGTGGGCGTAGCTCTCATTCGATTCCGTTCATTTTAAAATTTATTGCCAAGGAACCCATATACCAAATTTCAATAATATATCTCAATATTTACTCAAGTTATCTTGATCACAGACAGACGAACGGACGGACATGGCTAATTCAATTCCTTTTCTCATCCTGAGCATTTTTATGAATGGAAGTCTATATTTTCCCAATTCGTTTATGCCGTTACGATCAACCGTTATGTTAGCAAAGTTCATAATATTGAACCATAACGAAAGCTTCAAGTTTTAGGTATGTTTCCTTAAAATGCAAATGTGTAAAAAAATATGTAAAATAAACAGCAGCGTTAATCCAACTACGGTTACACCCGAACTAATACTCCCTTACTTTTTTGGGAATAGTTTGTGTTTAAAATATGCCTCTGTAGTATTAGAAAAGTAATTTATTTGAAATGAACTGTACAATTGAAACTCACGCTCAGTATATAATGTTCAATTACACCCGAACTTAGACACCCTTACTTGTTAATTTTCTTTTCGTATTTTTGTGTAGCTGAGTTTATTTTTAAATAATCTAAAAGTTGTGTGTGACTCAGCGATTTAATTGACATTCTTTGTAGTAATTGAATTTTTAAGAGTCGAACTAATTAGTAAAAAAAATAATTGAAGATTCAAAATATTCATCGTAGTGCTTTTAGATTATCCGTCTTGTTGAGTCATCAATACAGGGTGCTCCAAAATGACGTATAGCAGTAAGCGTGCTTGCCGACTATACCGACGATCTTGTAAGACTTGATATCTCCAAAATCCACCAAAGTTGGTGAACATGTTGTTATTAAAGATTAAATTACCTGTGCAGAAAGGTGGACCGAAATATGAGCGTATTGCTTTAATACAGGGTGTAGAAAAGTAGCTGCTCTCCCTACAATTGTATGCAATAAATATTCAGACTACCAAATTTCAATGTGCAAAGAAAAGCTAAGCTGATTCTCGTTGCATTTTTATCGAAAAAACAAGTAAGGAAAGCTAAGTTCGGGCGTAACCGAACATTACATACTAAGCTAAGAGCTTTGGAGACAACATAAGGGAAAATCACAATGTAGGAAAATGAACCAAGGGTAATCCTGGAATGCGTTTATATGACATTGGTATCAAATGGAAGGCAAAAAAGAGTATTTTAAAAGGGAGTGGGCCATAGTTCTATAGATGCACGCGTTTTCGAGAAATCGCAACAAAGGTGGACCAGGGGTGACTCTAGAATATGTTTGTACGATACGGGTATCAAATGAAAGATGGTAATGAGTATTTTAAAAGAGAGTCATCCTTAGTTCTATAAGTGGACGCCTTTTCGAGATATCGACAAAAATGTGGACCAGGGTGACCCAGAACATCATCTGCCGGGTACCGCTAATTTATTTATATATGTAACACCACGAACAGTATTCCTGCCATGATTACAAGGGATTTCGATTTTGCCCTGCAGAACTTTTTCATTTTTTCTACTTAATATGGTAGGTGTCAAATCCATTTTACAAAGTTTTTTCCAAAGTTATATTTCATCCCTTTTTTCACATTTGGTATAGAATTATGGGATTTTTGTTTTCATTTTTCGAAATTTTCGATATCGAAAAAGTTGGTGTGATCGGATTTCGCCCATTTTTGATACCAAGATAAAGTGAGTTACTTATCTCAACTGAACTAAGTTTAATAAAGATACATCGATTTTTGCTCAAGTTATCGCGTTAAAGGCCGAGAGGATTTCTCCCATTTTCACAGAAAACAGTTACCGGCATAGGAGCGATGCCCTTACCAAATTTCACAAGGATCGGTAAATTTTTGTTCGACTTATGGCATTAAAAGTATTCTAGACAGATTAAATGAAAAAGGGCGGAGCCACGCCCGTTTTGAAATTTTCTTTTATTTTTGTATTTTGTTGCACCATATCATTACTGGAGTTGAATGTTGGCATAATTTACTTATATACTGTAAAGATATCAAATTTTTGGATAAAATTTGACTTAAAAATTTTTTTTAAGTGGGCGTGTTCATCATTCGATTTTATTTAGCACACATACACTAATAGGAGTAACGTTCCTGCCAAATTTCATGATGATATCTTCAATGACTGCCAAATTAAAGCTTGCAAAACTTTTAAACTACCTTCTTTTAAAAGTGGGCGAAGCCACGCCCATTGTCCAAAATTTTACTAATTTTCTATTCTGCGTCAAGTTCAACTCACCCACAAAGTTTCATCGCTTTATCCGTCTTTGGTAATGAATTATCGCACTTTTTCGATTTTTCGAAATATTCGATATCGTAAAAGTAGGCGTGGTTATAGTCCGATTTCATTCATTTTAAACAGCGATCTGAGATGAGTGCCCAGGAACTTACATACCAAATTTAATTAAGATACCTCAAAATTTACTGAAGCTATCGTGTTAACGGACGGACGGACGGGCGGACATGGCTAAATGAATTTCTTTTTTCGCCCAGTTTATTTTGAAATATAGAAGTCTATATCTATCTCGATTAGTTTATGCCGTTACGGATTACCGTTATGCGAACAAAATTAATATACTCTGTGAGCTCTGCTCAGCTGATTATAAAAAATTTTATGAATTTTTACATAAGTTTTGTTGCATCTCTTTTAAAGTTTGTGGAATGGAATTTTCCGAATGTTAATTGTAATTTTGTGCATATTAAGGGCAAGTTCCTGAATATGAAATGAAAACTCTGAATATTAGCTGGAATTTGCTGAATATGAATTATAACTTTCCAAATATTAATTGTAATTTTCTGAGGTAAAACTAGAATGAACTAGAGTGAGTAGACGCTATGATTTCTGTTGTTTGAATAAAAATTGTTTATATGCAAAAAAGATAGGGTAATTTGAATAGCGCAGTTGAATGTTGTTGTTGTAGCGAAGTTTTTGGGGTGCGATATCGATGTTGATGGTTCTTTGTCGCATATAGATCCCGTACGTTGAGGTAAAATGCACCATTAAGGTACAAGCCCGGCAATAACGGGAACGATTTAATATGACCACACTAAAACTCCTAGGCCATCCCTTCCCCACCTCTAGTTCCATGGAACTTGGGGTCAACAGAGCCTCGGGGGCTAAAGAAACAGGATTCGCTACGTGTACGTGAGGTTAAAAATCGAGTTGGAAAAGCTATAAATTCCACTGGCAGCCCGTTGAAAGGGTTGCGCTGCTCAACCCCTTGAATCATTTGAGTACTTTACTTTTCTCTTACGACAGGCATACCTGCCGCGAGTATATTCTAATCCCCCTAACCCTCTGAGGTGTAAGAGTTCAATCGCTTAACGCTCTACAAAAAAAAAAAAAACTTGAAGAATCAGAGTTTTATTGCTTAAGAAGAAATATTACGTTTTTATTTATTTTAATTTAAAGATTAGCAGTTAATATAACGACTCCGATCTACCACCCTACGCTCGCAGAATGTTACTCATACGCACTGGCGGTCAAACGAAAGAATTTATATAATAAGTAAGCGATATTCTGTGTTCAAATCAAACCACTGAGCTAAAAATCTGTAACATGGCGGCATGACGCGAATCCCAGAGGATAAATAAGAAGCGGAATAAAATAAAAACAACTTTAGTTAATAAAAAAAAAAAAAAAATAGAAAAAACAATGGAAACATGTCATCTAAATTGCTAAGCAAAAGCATCCCAATTTCGAAGGAAAAGTTAACCAAAAGTTTACAAACATGCGGACAAGAAATTACTTTGTAAAAATTATTTAAAAAAATTATGCAAACACATTCATACACACATATGTATATGTAAACATAAAAAAAATATCACAGCTTAAACGAGGAGGTTCCTCCACTCACACCAAAACGCACACGCACACGCACACGCACCCGCTCAAGGCACCAACAACCAAAGTAGCAAAGCTCAGCAGTTAGCATCAGTGGAGTTTCACTGATGAATAATAAGGAGAGGAAGTGAGGAGGACGGGATATAAATTACATTTATGTATCAGTGTACAAGAGCTTGTGTGTTGTTGTTTGCATTGTTAAGCTACGCTTTGGGAGTAATTTGAGTAGAGGCAGGCGATGTTGTGTCTAGGCCATTTGTGATGAGGCAGCTGTTACAACAACAAAACTGCGTACACTTTCGCATATATGTATATGAATGAATCAACTAAAATAGCAGCATACATATTTGTAATGGTTCGTGGTCATGTTATTTTTATGCCCTGTAGGAATAAAGTGTGCTTTCCGAGTAGTCTGTGGCCTGTAATCGCTTATGTTGTTAGTGAAAAATTTTTCTGTACAAAATTGTAAAGTTTTTTTTTGTTTTTAACCAACGCGCAATTGACCCAGCATGTTATATTAACCAAAAGGAAAAACGTTTCGCATGAGGCGAAAAATGTGAAATATTTCGAATTGAAGCGAATAGCGGGTGCTTGATGGTAAGTTTATCTGGTGATTGGGAATAACATAGACTTTAAATAACTTCGAGTTTTGATTAGGAATATATATGCTATTTGTTTGTATAACAGTTTTGAAAAGTAGGCGGTGCTATGTATCCTACTGATGTCAGCCATTTCGCTATATTTCTGAAAATATTTCTGTAACATTGTTGCATTATCTCTGTGCTCCTAACTTTGTGGAATTTGTATTGCAATGGCAATCCTCCTCAAAATTTATCACACAATTCCCTTCATTCGTACGATTTTTAAAATACATCGCTCTGTGCACGCCCTAGCGGAGTATTTCGTAATAGGTATTGTACTATCATTGGCCCGTGAGCAACGTCTAAAAGCCTTTATCTTCTAGGGATTATACTTAACAGTCTTTGTCATGACTGCAAAAATTCTGGCAATTTTTAAACTATCTCGATGAAAATCTACGTCAAAGGTATTTTGCAAGAGTTCCCCGCTCCTTTTGTGATTCAAGGGACCACCAGCGCAATTTAGAACTTCTTCAACACAATTGTCAACTTCACTTACCCGTGTGGAGTCCTGTTTCTTCGGCAGCCGATGCTCTGGCGACACGAAGTGGCTTTTTCTATAAAATCATTCTCGAGATGATCGGGCGTGTACCTTAATGATGCTTGTTATCTAGAACGTACCGGCTCCACACCCGGTAAATGGCCATCAACATCAATTAAACTCCCCAAAACCTTCGGGGAGTATCTTTCTCGCTACAACAACAACAGCAAACTTATCGATATGTTATAGATTTTTTATTGACGTGTTATCGGTTTCGTATCGAAACGTTATTGATTTATTATCGAAAAGCTATTGTTTTATATGCGGTATAAAGGAATCGGGTTACAATCAAAAATATAGATTGCTTACCAATGAGTCATCGATTTGATAACGATTTATTATCAATTTACTATCGCAAAGATTTATATTATTTATCGAAATATTATCGATTTACAGTCAAAAATATTGATTAAAGTAATACCGATTTATTATAGAAAAGTTATTGGTAATTTATAGAAAAAGTTATCGATATGCTTTCAAAAAGTTATCGATTTACTTTTAAGAGAATTAAAATTTAATCGTGTCAATTATTAAGAATACTTAAAAATTCCTTATTGGGCCGGTTTTTCATATGCCCTGCCACCATTTTCTATTGCGCAAGTCACTAATTCCATACGATATTTCTAAAGAAATTATCACCAGAGATAATATATTTCGATATAATATTTTGGGAATTTAAAATTTGCGAAGAACATTCATACTTTCAACAGAAGTTGATAGAGCCCTGGGAAGCAATTTCTGAAGCAACAAGAGATAACTTTGCCAATATCTTGCCAAAGCTGGGTTAACAGGAAGCACCTCTGGAAGTCAAGTAATCCAAAAATTTACGCCTCAATATTAGTACCCAAATAGTTTTAGCAATAGCTCAGACCTGCCATTAAATAATAACGAAAATAGTGGCAAGATAAGTCAGACGCTTCACTGCATCATTCATATATGCAGTATTACACCAACGGCGTTGTTGTAAACTCACATATCTTGTCATCAAAGAAGCTTTAAATCCTGTAAGTTGGAAGAAATAGGTAGTATGGGTAAAATTTTAAAGCCGTTTGACAAAGCAGCAGCCGCGAAGAGCCCGGAATTATTTGAAAAATTACCTTGAAAGAACTCTGAAATGGTCTCTAAAACCATTATGCAATGAACAAAAATTGATCCCGAAATGACCCCGGAAGAGCAGTGAAATTGTCTCATTCCAAAATTACATCAAAGTGATTTCTAAATGACATCGAGAGAATCTTGAAATAGTTCTCAATATCAACAGGAAATTATCACAAATTGGCCTCACGAAGGTAAGGAAATAGGGAAGGTGAAGGAAATAGTCCCAATGATCCCGATATAGTACCAATATGATTCTGAAATGACCTCGAAATAGTCTCCAAAATCATTCCGAATTAACCCCAAAGTAATCTCAGGTAGAAACACGAAATAGTCCCCAAGATCATCAGAAAAAGACCACAAGTTGACTATAAATGCCCCGGATGAACCACGAAATAGTCCCCAAATGATACCGACGAACCCTACAAACATTCCGATAGGCCTCCAAAACTATCCCAAAATGACAACGAAATAGTCCCTAAAAGCTTCTACGAGTCACCGAAATGATCCCGAAATAACTACGGAAGACAATACCCTACATATCCTACAGCTCTGCCTTAACGTTCTTAGTTATTATTTTGCTATTTTCTGTGCCCTGAAACACGACGTGGCTCATATGGGCCTCCAAAGCATTACAATCATCACGCAATTTCATATTCACAGCCAAAGCAGATGCAAAGCATATTTTTCATTTCTGCATGGTTCAAAATGAAAAATATTGAGTTTTTTATGCTTAAAGTTTGCCTATTATTATAATGTTGGTGGATAAAACTGGGGCTATATGATTTATCCCTTGCTATAACACACAAGGGTAGACCTAATTACAGAAGGTGATATTCGATTAATATTATATTCGAATCATTCGAATTGTTTAATTTATATTCGATTAGCTAAAATCGAATAATCGTACATTTGTGCGACTACTAGAATAATTGCTCGTTGCCAATTATTCGAGTAATCGCTGCTGAACGATTATTATATCAACATTATATAGCCCCAGTCTTATCCACTTTATATCAGGTATCACTACTGCTCGGCTATATTCCAAACAGGTGGGCAGAGATTAAGGTAATATTTTTACCAAAGCCAGGGAATACCGAGAAACTGCCCTTGCCGTATCGACCAATAAGCCTGAGCTCGTTTCTCCTAAAGGGGTTTGGGGAAAATCTTAGATCAGCATATCAGGGAGGTCAATCTAAACATACTCCCTCTCTATAGAAATCAGTTCGCCTACTAGTCAGGGAAATGCACGGAGACAACTATTCATAGCCTCCCGGTAAAAATTGAAAATGCTCTAGATTCAAACAATATAGCCCTCTGCGCTTTTATTGACATATCAGGGGCTTTCGGTAACACAACACATCAAGATATCGGGCAAGCTATTATTGACAAGTACATAAGCCCTATGATAATTCGATGGGTGCTGTCCATGTTAAATAGTAGAAAAATCCATATGGAATTTGGAGGGAAAACTGAATTAAATGCGACCACAAGAGGATGCACACAAGAAAGTCTGCTCTCCCCTCCTGTGGACCCTGGTCATAGATGACCTCCTTCAGTTAATGAAAACCAAGAGATTTGACACACAAGGATTGCAGACGATATATTTATTCATATCACAGGGATGCACGAGGAAACATTATCAGATCGCATGTTACAAGCTCTTCGCATCATAGGGAGGTGGTGCGATACCAAAGGACTGTATATCAGTGCTAACAAAACTGTCAAAATGCCTTTCCCCAGGAGAAGGAAAGCATCCATCCTAGAACCATCCCTGTGTGGAACTAAAATACAATTATCAATCGTGGTAAAATACCTAGGGATCACACTGGATAGAACCCTAACGTTGAATGCTCATTTTGATGCTATCCTAAACAAAGCAACAAGAGCTTTTCTTTGCCTGTACTCAACTCTAAGGCAAAACAGGGAGGATATCTCCAAAAATGGTATACTCGAGACTTAATACTGATGTAAGGCCAATAGTCACCTATACTTCCCTAATTTGGTGGCAGAAGGCCACGCAAAGAACGGCCAACAGCAAAACAAAGCAAACTGAATCGACTAGTTTGGATGTGCATAACGGGTGCGATGAGAACGTTCCCTGCTGATGCACTTAGTGCTTTAGTGGGAATACTTTCCTTTCCTATTCTGATAGAAAAGAAGAAAATATTTCGGAGTTGAGGCCAGGAAACATGAAAGGGCAAATGAAAATAATACCAAAATTCACGTGTGACGTAGCTCAGAATCTCACAGAACTTTGAAGTGTCCAATGTGGACAGGACGCACTGGGTAATGAACATGCAGATTGCCTAGCAAAGCAGGGTGCTATAGCAGCATTCTATGGTCCAAAACCCCTTTTGTAGACTCACAAAAGCACAGATTAGGAAAACCATAAGTAACTGTGAAACAAAACAATTCAGACGTTACGGGATTGGCAGCCCAGGGCAAAGACAGACCAAACTGTTTAGACTTCGAGCAAGTATCAGCCAAACTCATTAATCTAAGCAGGGAGAACCTAACAACTCTCACTGGGTACTATACGCGACACTGTGGTCTGCGATATCACCTAAGTAAGTTAAATCTATCCGATACTCAAATTTGTCGTTTCTGTGAGCTGGAGGATGAAATGCCCGTTCACATTCTCTGAAAATGCGTCGCTCTGGCAAGGCAGAGACTCTCCCATCTAGGTGGTGTGACTTTAAATCCCTATGTGATATGGAGTAAAACCCTTGAAGATGTACTTAGATACATCAAAAGCCTCCAAATACAAAATTAGGCTGAAATATCATAATCTGCACAAAGGTCACAGTGCTTCCAGGCCTCATAATAATAATAATAAACTCGAATAACACGAGGAAATAATTCCCTTAAAGTATTTTTTTGTTTGAAAAATGAATTTAACTACAAAACGTATCGAATTAGTTACATCTTGGCGAAAGACGATCAGATTATCAGGAAATTGCTGACAGGGTCTACATTTCAAATACATATGTGTGTATATGTATATCTCGTGTAGTATATTTTATTGATTACCTTGCTAGCCTTCGGCTTTTAACGCGATTCAATGTGTGCTCTTAAAGCTAAACTAAGGTACAGTTTTCGTGGGGTTAGAGATGCTCTATACAAATATTTTTTTTGTATACAAAATGAGATACTAGCATATTTATAGTACACACTTACATAGAAACAAGGTATAACATTTCTATATGTACATTCACATATACATACATACCTACCGACATATTCACTAACAAAGCAAATGTCACATTAAGCAATTCTTAAGTGGCAATAAAAATGGAAACACTAACACTTGACTAAAAAAAAATTTTTGTCAAAAAAATAACAATAAACAATTGTGAGTGCCTAAGAGGAAGGATCAAATATATCCACAACTGAAAGTGAGCACACATGCAATTGCAAAAAAGCTTTTCATACTAGCATTTAGTATGACAGTCAGGTTTTTGACAAGTATTCTTAGTAATTGAATGCTGAACAACAAAGCAAAGAAGCCAATGCTTAATGATAGTAGTGAATATTTTTGGATTAAATGCGCTACTCAGGTCATAAGGAAGCTGATATTATATAAAAAGTGTAAAAGTATACAAAAACTACTATATGAGTATTAGGGTGGGTCGATTTGTATGGATAAAAGTTAACCGATATCGCGCCATCGAAAAGTTCCACTACGCATACGCAAAAAAATAATTTTCGAAATTTCATTTTTTTACTTTTTTCGACTTTGATTTTTATATTTTTTTTCATGACCTACTAAGCAAATTTTCATTTGATTGTAAAATTTTCATATATGTATACCCTGTCCGATCCAAAATGTCTGCTAAAAACGTTGTAGATAACAGGTTTTTGAAAAAAAAAATAAAAATATTATCTACAAAGCGGACATGTTTGGGTCGGACAGGGTATACATATGAAAATTTTTTTAGTAGGTCATGAAAAAAACCTTAAAAATCAAAGTCGAAAAAAGTCAAAAAAACCAAATTTCGCAGGTTCGAAAATTATTATTTTGGGTACTCGTAGTGGAACTTTCTTTCCTGAGCCCAAATCCTATCGAAAAATTGATGGCGCGAAATCGGGTAATAAATCGACCCACCCTAATGGGTATATTCTCTCTCTCCAATAGATATTCTAAATTAATACGAATCTCACAATAAACCTAGGGGGGGGGGGGTGAATTTTCATAATTATTTATGTACCTACCTTAGAATTATAGCGAACTGAATGGAAGTCTTGGAAGTCGCTCTAAGCTGTAATACTATTTTGTTCAAATAAATCGCTGATATGCTTACACACCTTATTATTTTTATTAATGCCGAAATATAAGAATTCAAAACGGAAACTAAACGGCTTATTATAGATTTTTTATCGAAGTGGTCACGGTTTGTTTTTAATAACAACCGTTATCGAAGAGTCATCGGTTTTTTATGCATTTGTTATTAGGTTGTTAAGGGTTACACATTTGGTATCGATGACAAACTTTATGGATCTATTATTGAAAATGTATCGATTCGTTATCGCAAAAATTTCGATTTGCCATCGAAAAGTATCGAGTATTGCCTTGTTATCGATTATAATAATACTTCGATAAAAAGCCGATTAACTTTTGTTAACAAATCGATATTTTTTCGATAACGAATCGATAGTTTTTCCTTCTTAAACTGACAAATATTCGATATTAAATCGATAAAATTTCGATAATAGCGGTTTCGATAAAAGTTGTTACTTATAAAAAGCGGATTGCACGCCAATAACAAACCAATAACATCCGGATAACAATCCGATAATAATAACAGTGGGACCATATATTAATAAAAGAAATCATCGATATACCAGCAGTTTTGTTATAATATGTGTATTTGAATGATGTTGTTCCTATCCTAAGCAAAGGTTGGTCCTGGTTTATTTGGTTCGTTCTGGTTTATCACGTTCGGTATCTATCTTCTTATTGTTATTGCACGCTCAATTAGTGCATGAATGAGGACCTCCTTGGCCACGTTGCACGTTCTTTCGAGTTAAAGAGGAATCACAGTGGTTCTTGGTAATTCCTTCCGATTTATCAACAACTTCTTCTGCCTCACTCTTTGATCTCAGCATACCTAAACAATTTAACCTCTTTTTTTGCTTAGCAGCTTTCGTGGTTCACGCTCTTCTTCTTTCCTCTCATTTGCAGCTTAAGAGGGGTATGTCTTATCAGCATGACTACATGGATTTCGCTTCGCAAAACAGGTTTTTTGATTCAACCAATCACTGTCTCTTTAATCCATCCTTAAACCGATTCAGGTATCCGGAATTAATCGTGTTTATGTATTTATAAGCGAACAGCTTTCAATTGGGGTATATTGTCTCACCAACATACTTGCCAAGTGCTTGTCCGCCGGATCGATTGGGTCGACTACGGCTGGCATGCACTGAATGATTCTTAATGCTGCGCGGCACCATCAGCTAGTCTTTTGATAACTCTGGCTCTAAATCATCTAAGTTATCCTAGTTGGTGTTTTTTTTTGTAGCGATAAGGACACTCCCCGAAGGTTTTGGGAAGTGTTATAGATGTTGATGGTCCTTTGCCGGATGCAGATCCGGTACGTTTCGGTAACAAGAATCATTAAGGTACTGGCCCGACCATCTCGGGAACGATTTAGTATGACCACGTGAAATTTTCTAGGGCATGCCGCCCTCCCACCCCCTAGATCCATGAGGAACTTGGGGTCGCCAGAGCCTCGGCTGTTAAAGAAACAGGATTCGCCACGGGTAGGTTTTCCTCTCATATTTTCGTAAAAATTTCTTGATATTTACTACCTCTACCTGCCCTGCAATGAGCGCTCCAATATTAAATGTGAGCAGAAATAATTGTAGCCCTGCCAAAATCGCGAGTACTCCATGCATGCATGTATGGAGTACTCGCTATGGACCAAGCGAGTGCTTCAAAATTAACCACAATTCATACAAAAAATATGACCCAATTAACATTGCGATGTCCTAGGACTGGACCATATACTCCAGCTCAGCATTACATCAGAGTAATCCATGGAGTACTCACAGAGCAATAAACATCGATCAATGATCGGCTTATAATATGTTCGTGTAGAAACATGAGTTGGTCCATAGCTGCATTACAGTGGAGTAGAATGGTAAGTACTCCTGTATGACATAAGTGGACCACATGATCCAACAATTTTTGCAGGGTTGCAAACTGTCTGATTTAGCGCGGAATTTAGACTTTTTACCGCGATTTAAAAATAATTGATTAAAAAACTTTAAACAAAGTCTTCCATTTTTTCTCAAACTTTTGAAAAGAAAAGTTATAAAAGAATTAAAATTAAAAAAAAAAAAAAAAAGTTTTGTTCTATTCTTGCTTAAAGCCAGAACAACAATTTTTATTATAATTATTTTTTAATTTATTTAATAATTTGGGAAAAATTTAAGCAACGCGACATCAGGACGGACAAGGCGACAGCTGTTTCGATTATACCTTGTAAATCTCTTCAAAGCCTTTTCTCCTGGGAGTGGGAGTCGAACCCGCACTCCTACGATAGTTGAAATGGTTACAAACGCATTCAGCTACGTCATGTCTTAGTTGTTGTAAAGTTTGTCCCAATTGCGTTTTTTCGCATATATTATATTCCACACATCACATACTTCGTTTGTAGTTATGTGTTGAAGTTATGCATGTTTGTAAGGCGGTTTCATAGAAACTTGGTATTATCGCTGTTTTTGTTCTATTTATAGAACTACAACGAATTAAACAAATGTTGTCTCCTTATATGAAACAATCAGGGATTGCCCGTATTGCTTTAAATGTATGAAGATTTATCTCAAGCAATTTTTAATTTTATAATTTATTTAATAATTTGGGAAAAATTTAAACAACGTGACATCAGGATGGACAAGGCGACAGCTGTTTCGATTATACCTTGTAAATTTCGCCATCGTAAAAATTGATGCTGTAGAAGATATGCTAACGAACTTAAACAGTTATAATAAATCAGTAAAGTTTACCCATGAAATTGAAAAGGATGGCCAGTTATCATTTTTAGATACTTTGGTGATAAGAAAATACAAAAAACTATACTTTGATTGGTATAAAAAGCCTACGTCGTCAGGCAGATTGATTAATTTCCAGTCGAAACACAGCAAAGCAACTATAGTAAACACAGCAAAAAATTTTATTCGAAGAGTACTGACCATCAGTGATGAAATATACCATAATAAAAATATAGAAATTATTGTAAAAATGCTTAAAAACAACGACTTTCCGATATATCTTATAAAAGGTTATATACGCGATTATTTTGAAAAATCAAGTACCAATCGAATAAATAATAATAGAAATAAAATATATAAAATGTCCGTATAGGTCCCTGGACTGTCCAAACGGCTAAAATATTCCAATATGTATGACCACGAAAAATTCCAAATGGCCTTCACGTACAACAACACCGTACAACAAATTTTTAGCAACACAAAGGACAAAATCGAAAAATACGAGAAATCTGACGTAATATACCAAATTTCATGTAACGGCGATGGGTCTCACGTATGCAATAAAGTATATGTCGGGACTACAAAATCAAAATTAAAGACATGGATTTCCGCGCATAAATCAAATATCAAAAATCGGGACCATGCTTATGATAATAAAACAGCTTTGACACAACATTGCAGAGTAACCGGGCACTCTCCAGATTTAAACAACGTAGCAGTAATTCAATAAGAGAGGCATAACAACAAAAGATACACATTAGAAATGCTTCATATTATCAATACACCAAGAGATCAAAGAATAAATTTTAAGGTAGAGATGTAGAAGGCTGCGCGGCAGCCTATCGTTGATTGATTACAACAACTACAATTACTCGTGAGAAGAGTGTCGTTCCAAACATGCTGTCCCAACGCTAATGTGCTGAGCGCCACTTATTGCTAATTATTTAACGTATTGTTGTTTATGTAAAAATTTGTTTATTATTATGGTTCTTTAGATGTTTACCTTTTTTGTTTACCGTTTTCCCTTGTACTTGTTTATTTTAAGCTTTGTTAAGTTAGTCGATCAGATGCACTCAAGAGTGTAAGTTAAAAATTATGGAATGTTGTTATGTTTTATGTGTTAATATGTTTTTATTTTTACATGTCTTTCAGTCCTGAAGATGAGTTCAGTTTGAAATCGAAATATCGATAAAAATAAATTGATACAAATAAATTTGCCAAATATAAAATTTATATGTAAAATAAGCATTTTTGGTGTTTCAACTTACATATACATGGCCTACAGCTCGAAAAAATGTTTATAAAAATTTACAAAATAAAGGCCAAAATAGAATAAAAGTAATTTTTCTTTAATTGAAAAATTGTTTTTTTTTTTTAGTTTTGAAAAAAAAAAATGAAAAAACAAATTTTCAAATAAAGAAAAATTTAAAAAACAATAATTATCATAAAAATTATTTTTCTGGTCTTGAGCTCGAATCGAACCTGAAATCCTTTATCAATAGGCCGATAAAACACAAAAAAAAAAATGTTTGATGCAAAAAAAAAAAAAAAAAGATTTCCAAATTTTATCGCTGACACAATTTCGTTCGTTCGTTCAGAAATATGTGTCCAAATGGAGAACTGCACTTGAAAATTTAATTACAGCTTCATACCTTAAGGGCACGATTTTTTATAACCCCGTGCAAATTTTCACACTTATATCAACTTATTGACAAATGCGCTCAAGTTTATTGAAACTCAACGATTTAAATGTTGTTATATTATTCGAATTTGACCGAAAATTGAAAATGTGTTTTTCTAATTATTGTTTTTCTTTTTATTACTATTTCAGATGAGCACGTATGGCCAACAGTGATATGGGCAGCAGCTACTTAAAAACTCGTTTGAAAAAAATTGCATATTCAATTTGGTTGACAAAATAATTTTATGCAAAAAACAACTGCATAACAAACAAAAATTGAAATAAAAACAACTCCAAATCAATACAAGCAAATTCTGTGTAAAATTTGTGCTATGCAAATGAAGCGCATAATAGGAAGCTAACAAAAATATGCAAAAACAACAAACAAAACACATGCATTAGCAAAGAGAGCGCCAACAACAAAATCACAAAACAATTCGTACTCCAAATCCTCCCCCTTCCCGAGTACTCAACAAAAAAAAAAAAAAATAAAAATAAAAGCCGCGTGGTTGTGAAAATTTAGGCGTGACTTAAGCTTACTACAAAAAAAAAAAAAAACAAAAACAGAAAAAGAAACCATTTTAGCAAAAAAAACATACAAACTGATATAAAATAAATTGCATGCATAGTTTAATAACAACAAAAAAACGCTAATTGAAAATTTTAATTAAAATAAAATATTAAAATAAGATTAAAATTTATTAAAATTTTCACGCGTAATATATGGTATGTATGTATGTATATTTCGTAGTGATTGTGCACGCATAAATGCACACATACAAAAATGAAAACAAAGTAAAAGTGTGACATAATAGATACCATATATGTATGTACATACATATTATAATTAAAAATTATAATTAATTTTTTCATGTGTGTGTGCGCGCAAATGACTATGTAAAAAATATAAAATAAATAAATTGATAAAAGAAAATATTTACACCTGTATAAATATATGTATAAGTAATAACTTGACGAACTTATCTTTGTGACTGTGTGCTCTGCTCTACATAAAAAAATTAAAAAAACATTTTAAACATAAATTTAGATGAATGCGCGTTGCAGTGTCGCAGTGAAATGAAGCATGTCTAGTTTTTAAATTTTTATTGTACATTTTAAGCCTAGACTAACGTAATTTTACTCGAAATAAACGACCGTCCTCTTTACATTACAAATAAAAAAGTAGAAAAAAAATATTTAAGAAAAAAAAAAAATGTATTAATAATATTATAAGCCAACAGTTTAACCAACAAAAGTATTTCAACTAACTTTTAAAATAGCTGTGTGTATTTTTAATAGTAAATTATTACAAAAAAAATCTCAAAAAAAATAAAAAAATTATAAATAAAAAAAAAAAGCAGCGCAAGTCTAGATTGAGTGAAGCCAAACATAAAATAGTTCCACAAAGCGCCGAATATATTGAAAACAGTTGCAAGTTCTAGCTAAATGTGTATTCGTGTAAGTACACAAAACTGTCATAGACCATGCTGGCAAAATTGTGAAAGCAAACAAAAATAATAAAACACTCAAATTTCAAAGAATACAAACAAACAAAGCAGCATTATAATAACAATTGCAATAAAAGGTGTATCAAAATTTCCAAAACACATTTCACCCATTCAATTAAGTGTCTGAGTAAATCCACTGAATGTACCTAATTAAAATTCATAGGCATACATACAAACGCATATATATACAAAGAAAAGTATAAACTATGAATATGGAAGAAAACGAAATATTTGTACAACATTCAACAAGAATCGAAATATCAATAGAGCGCTGCGTGTAAAGGAGGCAACTAAAAGAAAGTGCAAAAATTTGAAAACAAAGAAGAAGCAGAGTACGCGCTGAAGCAAATACTGAATTTTTTGTTTGCCAATAAGCTATACATCATATACACACACACGCTCGCGGCGCACGCACACAAGCGCGGTGTTACAAAGCAACGGTGCGTGCTGCAAGCTGTCAACAACAGAAAAGGGGCAGCTTCCATGGGAAGGATCATTTGTTATACGTGCAAATAAAGCAACAAGAATAAATAGCCAAAAAAAAAAAAAAACACAATAACAATGAAGGCAAGACAGTGAATAGCAAATACGAAGAAAAAAGTGCAAACAAGCATAACAACAACAAAAAATTAATCAATTAAAACACGCATAAAACGTAAGCGGTGTAGTGAGAGTGCGCCAACATGCCAATAAATCATATTGGAAAATCGGTATTAAATAAATATTGAAATGTCAAATGATACGTAATTAAAACCAAGCACAAACGCTGCAAACACGCTAACAAGAGCAACAGTAGCAGCTGAACTCTGCCAATTGAAGTTCAATAGATGACGCAGCGTCAATTAAACAGACGCGCCTATCATTCGTCGACTTTAGCTGCCCGTCATATTTAGGCGGCTGCTCAGCAGGCGTGTTTTGTGTGTGTGATTGTGTAAGTAGTGAGTGTAGCGCTGCAGGATCTATAGACAGCGCATGCATCAAAAACCATTGGTGAGTTTGTATTTATGTGTATATAAAGATTCTTTGTTTTTTTGTTTGTTTTTGTAATAAACAAAAAAAAAATTGTTTACCTTATTCGCCGACATTTCTTATAGTTTACACATTTTCCGCTATTCGCTGTTTTTTGTTTACGTCAATTTATTGGCGTGTTATTTTTTGTTTTGCTGCTTTCTCTTCATCGTACGCTATCTGATATTCATAAATTTATATTAAACATAATTTAAATCGCGTATGACAAATTTTATGCTTTTGATCGCCCACAACTTTAGTTTGTTTGCATTTAATGATTTGGTATGTTGTTGGAACAGCGCATTGCTTTGGTATGTAAATAACACTATGCGACAAAATCAACTTTTTTCTGGGTATTGGACCAAACCAACTTTTTTGAGGAGATTAAGGCTTAAGTATAAAAAGTACTATCTCCGTTTTCTTAAGTTAGCCTCCAAAAAATAGATATCGGTTTACGAAGTTCGAAATTCTACGTTTCGAAATTTTATTTTTTTTGTTAACGCGTTCAGCAAATTAAAAATGTGGTCGTGGTCAACCCTTTTCCCTTATTTGAAGGGCTGAATTTTTTTTTTGGGAAATTTAGTATAACGGCTGTTATACGGGGTGAAAAATCAGAACATCATATTTTTTTCATATTTTCGAAATTCTGACTTTTCACCTCGTATAACAGCTGTTATACAAAATTCAAATAAAAGAAAAACGCGGACCACGACCACATTTTTACTTTTTTAATTTGCTGAACGCGTTAACAAAACAAAAAATTAAATTTCGAAATGTAGAATTTCGATCTTCGAAGGCCGATATCTATTTTTTGGAGGCTAACTTGGAAAAACAGAGATAGTATTTTTTCTACTTAAGCCTCAATCTCTACAAAAAAATGGGTTTGGTCCAATACCCAGTCGGCTGTTGCACAGTGTAATTTGTATGCGGGGCGTATACGCAGCTTTTGGTTTTAGTTTGGCGTATGTATATTTAACGACGTGTCGGAAATGAATTTACTGTAAACGGAAACGAATTTCTAATATGTAAACATCTTTGCTCACGGTATGGGAGAATAGGTATAAGCGTAAATATAGTCATTACACTGTAGCGTAATGCGTGAACAATATAAGTAATAAGTTGATACGAGGAAAACGATTTGATAACAGTTTGCTATCGCTGAGTTATCGGTTTTTTATCGAAAAATTATCTATATAGCTCAAAGCAATTTATTAGCAAGGGGCTATAGCCATGTTATCTCTTTCTTGTTGACGAGTTATCGGTTTGTTATTTAAGTGTTGCTGATTTGCTATCGATAACAGAGGTTATCTCTGAGATATCGATAATTTATCTGCCAATTAGTGGTTTGTTATGAAAAAGTTATCAATATGTAATATTAAAGTTATCAATTTGTTTTGGAGAAGGTTTTTATTTGTTATCGCCTTTTTTATCGGAGTGTTTCGACCAGCTGCAGATGTCGATTTTTTATCGAAAAGTTATCGATTAATTATCAAAAAGTTATCGAATTAATATAAAAAAGTTATCGATTTGATATAAAAATGTTATCGATTTCTTCTCGGAGTGTTACCAGTTCGATATAGGTGTACTATCGACGGCTCATCGGTTTGTTATGAAACAGATCGTCGGCTTAGGGTGCAAACCTGTTAACTGACAGTCAAACAACTATTTGAACTTTTCATTGAAAGCTTAGGAAGTGAGTCAGCATAAAGTTGATTAAATTTGTGTGTGGCCAATATTTAATATTACTGTTATGCCAGATTAATGCATTTCCTCCTGCTCTATCGAACTGCATCAAAAATTCACTTTTGGAAAAATGATACTTAGCAGGTTTGCACACTTGGCTGACGAGGTACCGAAAAAACTTCAATACAAAATCGAAATATTTTAAAAGTATAGAAAGTGTATGCAAAGGTGTGAAACGATGCGATCCGAATAGTAAATATGAAAAAGTTCGCGCCATTCATTTTAATTGCAAATGATGCATTGCAAATATTTGTACATTTCACCCGTCGTGAGGTTATACGTGCGGGAAGGAATGAGTTGGCGAAGCGAATACGCCTAAAAGGGGAAAAATGCAGGGAGGTTAAGTGTATACTTATTAAGCTTACGGTTGGATTTTGTTGAAACCAAATACCTACTAAGCTTTCCTGTTTCCAAATACACGTTTCGGAGCTAATTCGTACCTTCATCAGGGGTTTAAAAGTATCTTTGACAAAACATAAAACAATTACAATTACAAACGACAATTTAAATTTAGCATGAATTTAGTTAAAGTGGGCATCCTTGGCAGATATAAGGACACATATTTCCATTGGGAGTAAATTTGCTAAAGAGTAACATGGTCCCTTTAAACTCTTTTGAAAAAATGTTCCCTTCGCCCATTCATTTGCCGCGCCACTCATAATACCGTCATATATTTCAAAGCTTCGCGCCCCATATAATAGAAAAAAATTTATTAAGTCGCTCCCCTTTTCCACCAAATCTTCAAAATGTTATGTGTTTTGCAACTTCGACCAATTTTGCCAAAATTTTGATATTCACGTGACCTGTATGAACTTAGATTTTGGTAATTGACGTATCGTACGAAAATTAGCACCGAACTTTTTGTGACCAACAAGGTGATAGTCTGGTAACAAATTTTGTATATGCAGTACTTTGTTCCCACCAAACATTAGAGCACATCGAAACGCCGAGTTCTACGAAGCTATTGACTTGGTTTATGAAATAATCATCAATCACATACTCGTGGGATTGTTAGGAGTCCCTTGTGAAGCAAATGAATTTCCACTTCGGCAGGTTTAATGAGATTACATTTACGTTACACCATTCAGCTTAGCTATCCAGATCCGATTGAATATTTGATGTATCCCTTAGTGAGCGGATAGGCATAATAAGTTTGATATTATCTGCGTACATTAGCGGTTTGTGGTACTTCAAAACATATGGAAGGTCGTTAATGAACACCAGAAAGTGCACTGGACCAAGGTGGCTGCCTTGAGGAACTCCAGTAGTGATTATTAAATATAACTGTTTGTTTTCTTTTCCTCAAGTATGAAGATGCCCAGGAGAGAAAAAAAGGCGGAAAGCGAAATCGATCGATTTTGAACAGAAGAAATTAATGGTAAACTTCATCGATAGCTTTACTAAAATCTGTAAAAATGACATGTCGTCTAGAAAGCTTATTTAGTTTAACTAGAGCTCAAGAGCTAAAGAGCAACAATTACGTTTTGGGAAGAACTTCGTCGACTTTTTGTCACTAATAACCGCTGCCGACAAGTTATTGTTTTAATATCGCCTTATTATCGATTGCAAGATATAATCGTAGAATTATCGGTTTGTTAGCTTCGAATATTCGGCTTTAATTGTTTTTTTATCGGCTTAAATGACGGAGTAAAGACCGAGGAATCGTCGATAAGAAATCGATGACTTGCCAATATCAAATAAGCAAGTTTTGATAAAAAATCGATACCAAACCGAAAACAAATCGATAAACTTTCGATAGAAAATCTATAGATTTTCGATAACAAATCCATAACATACCGAATATGAGTTGTCAACACTCTAACAATAAACTGATACATTTCGATACCGAATTGATAATTTTTTGATAAAATATCGATAACTTTTCGATAGCGAACTTCCTTTCCTTTCCCTTGCTTTCCTTTCCTTTCTTTCGTTTCCATTCCTTTCCCTTGCTTTCCTATCCTTTCCTTTCGTTTTTTTCCTTTCCTTTCGTTTCCTTCCCTTTACTTTTCTTTCCTTTCCTCTAGTTTCCTTTCCTTTCCCAGAAAATCATATTTCGAATACTTGAAGTGGCGGTTATCTTATCTGTTGATTTCGTTCGTACATTCATTTGTCAAATGAGCTGATTTTTCTGAGAAAAATAAGTAAGAATTGTCATATTCAAATTGTTGGAGCTCAGGTAAATCTTTGTATTTAACAAAATTTAATCCCATATAAATTAAGCTGATAATCGTTAGCTGTCAGAATAAACTGAGCCATAGACATGCTGAAATTCTTACATTAATTTTTCGGCAGAAAACCAAGTAAAAAAAAATATTATTTCCATATATTTGCATATTAAGATTGACACTCAAACACATTTATTCAACTTTTACTCTTGCTATGCTTACAATTATTGCTTTCATCGGAATTCGTAGACGTTTAGAATTAAATTCTATAAAACGCCCTCTGAAACTATAAAAGTTTTTTATTAATAATTTACGAGCCGGACCCGTGTGCATCTTGCGCAACAAATATAAAAGTCTCATATCAAATATCAACAGAAATCAGTTGTTCTATCAATCAAACATCTATAAACTCACATGCGCTTGCGCTGCCATCTGGCGAATGTTAGCAACTGCCGGTAATACAGTGTTAGTTCTAATCAAATATTCACAATAGTGCCATAGTACAAATAGATTTCTTTGTGTGCTCACAATCGTTAATTTTTAACAAATAATTTTAACAAAATATAGCTAAACAAAAGCACTACGACTAATAAGGCCCAAAGCTCGCTAATAGCGTAAATCCCCACAACCAAATAAGAGCGAAAAAGGGGCTTGTATATAAAAACAGCAGTTAGAAATAATATATAAGACTAGAAGACCCGGCAGACGTTGTCCAGCCCTAAATTTGGCCAATCTGCATACATTTTAATAAGCTTTTTCCATCTGACTCCCAGAACCTGTCCATCTCTGGATAATATATTACTCTGTACTAAAGCACTCATCAACAGCTTTAATTTGATATCCATATTCTATAAACACACTGTAAGGGTACCCGGGTCCACGTTTTGGCCTATATCTCGAGACCCTAGTCACCCAGGGGAATGAAATTTACCCTCTACTAAAGCACTCATCAACAGCTTTCATTTGATATCCATATTCTATACACACATTCTAGGGGTACCCACGTCCACGTTTTAGCCTATATCTCGAGACCCGAGTCACCAAGGGGTATGAAAATTACCCTCTACTAAAGCACTCATCAACAGCTTTCATTTGATATCCATATTCTATAAACACACTCTAGGGGTCCCCGGGTCCACGTTTTGGCCTATATCTTGAGACCCTAGTCACCCAGGGGTATGAAATTTACCCTCTACTAAAGCACTCATCGACAGCTTTCATTTGATATCCATATTCTATAAACACACTCTAGGGGTACCTGGGTCCACGTTTTGCCCTATATCTCGAGACCCTAGACACCCAGTAACCTATCCTATATTTCAAGTTAGATCAAACTACGCACGGGGTGCAAAACAAATTCAAAATCGGTTGAGTAGTTTAGGAGTCCATTGGCCTCAATTGTGTGACACGTGTTTTTTATATATTAAGATATTTAAGAGCTAATGGTTAAGTGTGAATGTAAAATAGCGTGACACGTGCTCGTAGAAGCAAAAATAGTGCAAGCGTAGTAAAAATGCATTAAATAAAAATTAAAAAAAAAAAAAAAATTGTAACATTTTATTTACTTATCTACCAGAGAGTTTTCACAATGGTATTCGTACTTTATGAATTTTCAAACATCATCAATTTTCAACAGATACGAGTTGAAATGAAAACTTCAGAAGAATTTTTTAAATTTCTAACTAATTTCATATTGTAGTACACAAAAAATAAATAAACTTTATGGCAAATAAGAAAACCAAATCAATCATCTCAATATCAAATAAAATTTTTTTTTTATGCATCATAAGTACTTATATGTATATGTATGTGTGGTAATACGTAAATATAGCCAAAAAAAATTTAGGATGTGCGGAAATCAATTGCAAAACAAAAAAAATGTTCGGTTGTTGATGTTTTTATGCCATAGTGAAAATATGATGTATTTATGTTTGCATGAGGCATTCCATTTCAACCAACCGATTCGGCAAAAATTTTGTTCTCATTTTGTACTCTTTGAAAAAGGACATTGAGGATTCTTTTTTATTTTTAAAACAAATTTAAAAAAAAATTCGCAATTAATTATTAACTTAAATGTTTTTTAAGAACTTATTAAAAAAATAAAATAAAAACAAGTAAGGACGGGACTGTCTTCGGCTGTACCGAAGAGCTCATACTTTTCATGAAGCGATTTGAACAATAATGTGTTTAAATTTCAAAAATTCATAACATCTGTTCAATCAGGAGTATATATCTTATACATACATATAAGCTACCGATAATAACGGTGTTTTCAGACAAAATTATATGCCTTATATGTAGACATCCTGTGGAATTTCTAGCTTCTGGAAATTACGTTTAATCTTTTATCTGAACAATCGCTTGTATGGGATATATATAATATGTATGACTGATCTAGACGATTTTAAGACAAAAACGTATAACATACATATGTGTAAGCATCTTCAGGAATTTCAACCTTCTAGCTGTTAAAATAAGGAATAAATGACAAAAACCCTCTTTTTCGAAAAATATGTTGTATATCCCCCATATATGCTATAGTGGTCCGATCCGGCCGGTTCCGACAAATGCTCAATTGGACCCCCAAATATACCCGCCCACCATATTGTTTCTAAATATCTCAAAAACTGAGTGACTAGTTTGCGTTCAAACAAACCGACAGGCAGACAGAGAGACGGACATAGCTAAATCAGCTCAGTTTGCCATCCTAATCATTTCGGTATATTAATTGGTGAGTCTTTCTTTTCTCCTTCAAGACTTACAGTGTTGAAATTCGTGACAAACTTCATGAAATTTCATTTTAGGTTAGGTTTGGTAGTAGCTGCCCTGATAGGGGAAGCTCACTTGAACAACATGAAGGTCCGTTGTGATACCACATACAGTAAATAACGGTGACGTAGTGTACGAATGATACCGATCTCAACCTTGGATAAATCCCCGGGAGATCCAAGTGAGTCGCGACCGAAGTACTTTCGCCTAGTTCTGGCAAAAGCTGAACAATCAAGCTTAAAGTGATTTGATAATTCCATCTCATCATCCTCCATAGAGCTGCAGCAGTATCATTGATAGGTGAGCCTTACTGAACCCAATTACTTCGGCAGACCTCCTGGCATTCACTTTCATTAAACGTAGTCGGAGAAAAAATTATGTACAACGAATTAGTCATGAAAAATTGTAGAGTTAAAGAAGTTAAAACCGATTTTGAAGCACCTATTTTCAAAAATCTGTATTTAATTAACGAGACAATTGTTTTTGTTATTGATATTAGAGAAAATTGCAAAGTTTGCAAACGGCGATGGTTACAGGACATGTTTCCGAATTTTACTTCTTCATCAGCCAGCTTCTCGGGAGCTGAGTATTGAACTAAAACTTCCAACATTCCTACTTTATACTAGTATAAAGGCAGATAGATGTCTATAACGACTCAGCCATACGAATGCCCCGTTTTTCAAAAATTTTTTAATTGAGCTGTTTTATTTTGTAATTTTTTTGGATTTCAAAAATTATAATTTCGAAAAATTTTACAACCAAGTAAGAGAAAATAAAAAAACTTTAATTAATAAGATTTGAAATAATTTTTTTTGAACTTTTTTAATTTAGAAAAAGAAAATATGTATGTTATTGAATATTTTTTTCATTATTGAAATAATAAATCTCCCAAGTCGGAGAAGCAATAAATAAAAAAAAAAAATTAAAAGAGTGGTGATGATTAATTATTCACCACAATCCTTTTTAGTTATAATTATTGATCATAAGTTTGATAATTTTATAATTTTTTTTAAGTTAAAAACGATATACAAGGATTTTAGGATTGTTTACATCCTTTAAATTTATTTAACCAAACTTTAACTTTTATTCATACTTGTTAAAAAAAAAACTGTTAGGCTTGGGTAATTTTTTTATTACTTTTTACTTCATGAAAATTCTGAAAAAATAAAATTTTTGGGATTTCTGAAATTAGAAATCGAGAAGTACGAATTATCTTATAGTCAACGCTTTAACGTTTTTGAAATAAAAAAAGTATTAAATTTGTAGTTAATTGTTTGAAACGGAATATACGTTATGAAAACACAATAGATTAAGAAGAAAAAAAGTTTCACCAAAATTTTCAAAAATTATATTTAAAAAAAATTTTTTTGGAGTATAAACCTCATGTTAGAATTTAAAAATAAAATTTGTACCAAATTTTTTTTTCAGGAAATCTATAAAAACTAAAAACGAAATTCAATATCAGCCAAGTCACACAAAAAATTGCAAAAAAAAGTTTTTAAAAATATTCAATTTTAAAAAACTAATATCTCCTTTTCACAAAAACACAAGCCTCGTAATAAAAGTGAATTCTGAAAAGTTTTTTTCTGAAAAATTTATTCTTTCAGAAGAAGTGCTCCGAAACAAATTGAATTATCACATGTATCACAAAGATATGCTCAAATTTTTAGCAAACACCTTCGTTACGATAAGTAGACATGGAACGCACTCAAATATAAATGTTTTTATTACTTTTCAATCATGCTTCTACTGATGATGATATTTTTTTATTGATGATTCTTAAATATTTAACGATTGTAATTGAATTGTATCCGTTAAATGCTTTCAAACTCGTGTTCACACATTTGTATCAATAAATATTTTTTCAAAAATATCTACAGAAAATATTTATACATATGTTTAAATAAATGAATATAAAAAACGTGTGTGCTACTCACGTATAACAAATAATAATGTGGCGAAAACACAAAGTTCGTTCATTCAAGGGGTGTTTTAGAATTAGGAATGAAAATATGTTCACTAAAATATTGTACCTAAAACCACATCATATGTAAATATAACAAAACTTGTAAATTGCATGTTTTAAACATTTATATAATTTGGTTTTTATTTCAATATTTTTCTCGGGTGCACCTTGTAAACCCAACTTTCAGAATCTCGACAAGATATAACCCTGAAAATTTTCAGAAACCCCGACTAGGCAAAATCCTTACAACTCCAAATCCCAACATCACACGATCCAGACAAATTTACTCAAATTTCGTTTTTACACACCAAGTCTACGCAGAATGGTGCTATGCGTTGAAAAACTGTTGATCGCGTAGCCGGTGTTGGATCGCCTAAAAGTAAGTTTTTTTGAGACGTGGCCGATAGCCACCTACGCAGAAAGGTGTTCTGCACAGAATACTGTGGATCGAGTAGCCGGTGTTGGACAGGCCAAAGAGAATAGATAGAATAAGAGATGTCAGTTCAATTTTGATTTGTAATGTACCTAATTGGCGGGTATTAGAAAATTGTTTATATTAATATATTGTAACGAATTTTGTGCAATTCCGCTTATTTGCAACCTTCTACTAACGTTCGTATCGCTAAAATGTTGAATAAATAACTCTAATATTCAATAATGCAAAATGGCCTTTATTAAAGCACTTCACTGATGCTTCACAACCAATAGCTTGCTTAAATCAAATTGTTTACTGATTACTCAGCTTTAACTCCTTTTATACTCTGTGATGTCTCGTTCGCATACTTCTAGGCGTTTCTATCTTCTAGAATCTACTACTTGTTTACCAGCTATAAAGTCATCAGCTATAACTACACATGCACAATTATAGCTTCTCGCATAGCCATATGCGCGTGTATATGTGAGTGATACTTCTACCGATGATTGCCTACTTTTGGGAGTATCTCAGATATATGCATGTGTTTGTACAAGTGTGGCACTTAGTTTTAGATTAGTGATGTGAGTATCACTTAGTGTTACTAATATTCGTCACAATATATTGTGATTGTTGGAAAAAGGATGAATTGTTAAATTAATACGATCCTTTAAAACAATCAAAAATACCTCATGAAAATGTGTAGAAGCAATTTAAAATTACCCCGCAAATGGGACATCAAGCTTGGGAACAAGAAAACTTTTACAGCAAGAACTAAATTCGATGTCGTTTATCAAGAGGAAATTTTCAACAACGAGCAGTGAATGTGAACGAATTGATACCAAACGTTAGAAGCATTCCCCAGTTCCGTTTGTTGTCAAATGTTTCATCTGTGGTAAATCAGGACACAAAGCGGCGATGTGCAAATATAAATTGGATAAAACCACACAATTAACACCCAAGAAGGAATTACCAAATAGGAGTTCTTTTAATCCAAACAAGGCATCAGTCAAGTGTTATCGTTGCCAAAAAACAAAACATTGAGTGGTATTGCTAATCGTAGAGTCGATATTTGTGCTGTAAAGTCGCCATCAGGTATTTTACGAGAGTTAGATGGCGAAGATAAAGAAACTGAAAGTAAGGACATAGAAATATAAGAACACTTTTTCCAAAAATTGAACACATCCGAGTTATCTATTTAGTTTATTTTTAACGAAAATTATATTTAATCTCTGGTGTAAGTGGTGGATAATGAAATGTAACCACTGGTGTAAGTGGTGGATAATGAAATGTAACCACTGGTGTAAGTGCAGGAAAAGATAACGTGGCTTAGCGGAGCGATATTTGTAATGAATTTAAATTTGTTTATTTATGTTGAAGGAAAGTTGTAGTTCTTATTATAAAATGAATAAAAGAAAAACTGAAGGTAAGACTTTAAGTCAGTAATGGTCGAGTGGTAGACTCTTTGAAGTATATCACGGGGGGTATGACTTGTCATTATGGCCATGTCGGATCTGTCAATAAGTTTAGAGTATGGGGGGACATACTTTGATGAAGTGACGCGCACTATTTCATAAAACACTTGTTGTAAAGTTTACATATTAAAAATTAGTAGGCGAGGAAAATAATAATGAAAATATTTGAGTAGTGAAAAATATGAGACAGTAGACCTGGATTCGATTCGATTTTTTTAAGAATCGATTTTTTCGATTCGATGCACTTGTCTACGTACTTAACCATTACACGATTTTTCCCGACAAATAAAGCTGGTCAGTTTCTCTTTCGTTTCGTTACCTGCCGACAAAATTGGCCGCATCAAGGAATGCCACATGGGTCTTTACTTGATCCCTTCATCGAAGTGAGATCATTAGTATAGTCTTTACTGAAATGTCATACTTTTTGCGCTTTTTTGAATCTCTTAGTTCAAAATGTAGAAAAACCAACCTTGGGAACATTAACCAATACACTTTCTTCTTTAATACTTATTATTACGATATGTATAATGTTCTCGCTTCGTTTACGGCATTAGAATCGATCTACGTTTAGGGTCATATAAATATACATACGTAAGGTAACATGTTCTCAGTATACGTTTGCAGCTTTTTAACCAATGAAGTATACGGAACTTTCAATTAACAACATACGGAAAGGAATAAGGAATTTAATTGACGAAATTTCATAAAAATTGCCACTTCTGTTTTCGTGTTTGCTGCTGTCTATGTCATAAAAAGTATTGATTTTATATATTTGTTAAGGTGTATTTCTTAATGTTACTCGTTAAGGCAAAACGTACCGAGGATCCAAGCATTGTGTAAAAGATCTGAATCCGTTATCTTCGACAATACTAAGGGGTTGCATATCTGTGGCAATCTTTCTAATCAAAGCACAATCCACTTGTTTTTTTCGCTCATCTACAGACTGAGACTTCCTTATGTTATTGTTATGACGTTCAATAAAGGATTCTATATGAGCTGTTGATGAAGACATTTCCATCAACGTTGGATGTTACCGCTTCAAGTGATTTAACAAATTGGTTGTATTTCCACCTGTTTTGCATTTTTCCGTACGATTTGCATTTCGGAGAATCGCCCTGCACTTGACTTAAATACTTCCAGACAACAGATCTGCGAATCTTTGGATTACTTTAATTGAATTCCCCTTCATTCACTTCCAATTGGCATACTAGAATCTAAAACTGTGGTATTAATTTCGTACTGAACACAATATCATACCACAAAATGGATAAACACATGTTCAATATATTGCTTACCAGAAGTGCGAAGAAATTTCTTCTTCTTTCTCTCGAAGCCAATAAAGCTAAATTTATAAAAACAATAATTACAGAATATGTATTTCCTCAAGAATCCGTAAAGCAGATAGTGATAAAAACTTTAATGCCTGAAGAATCGAACGATTTTTTTTTAAAAAATCGATTCTACATTTCTAAAAAAAAGATCGATTAAATCGACTAAGAATCTAATGGAAATCCAGCTCTATGAGGCAGAGTGAAATTATTATTTGCTGAAAGTGCGTGCGCGTCAATTCCTCTTAGATTTGTGATGATGACTTCGCATCCTCAGTCATATAAAATAAAAAACCGGAAAATAAAAATTTTAAACATTTAAATTTTTGCTGTCCGTATTCTTCAAGGAAATTCTGTTCAAACATTTCCTATATTTTATTTGATTCTGGACGAAAAGACAATTTTCCGGTCGAATAGCCACTTCTTTAAATTAAGTAAGCATTTGGTTCTTACCTTTTTGTTATACCTTTCATGAACATGAAATGGTATATGATGTTTGTGACGTTGAGAAATATAGAAGATAGACTCACCATAAAGTATACCGAATTGATCAGGGCGACGAATTGAGTTGATATAGCCATGTCCGTCTGTCCGTCCGTCCGTCTGTCTGTTTGAACGCAAACTAGTCCCCCATATTTTGAGATAACTCAATGAAAATTGACACAAGGATGTATTTTTGTATTATATTAGACATCTGTCGGATCCGGTAGGATCGGACCACTATAACATATATCTCCCATACAACCGATCGTTCATATAAGACGATTTTGGTCATTACTACCGCAATTTAGAAAATATAAACGTGAAACTCGGTGATATATATTCTAATATATCATAGAAGATATCCTGAAAAAATCACTTTGATCGGAGCTATATATAGTTATATCCCATACAACCGATCGTTCAGATAGAAAGATTTTTGGCCATTTCTCCCTTAATTTAGAAAGTGTAAACGTGAAACTCGGTGATATATATTTTAATATATCATAGAAGATTTTTTGAAAAAATCACTGATCAAATCTATATGTAGTATATATACCATACAACCGATTGTAGAGATAAAAAGATTTTTGGCAATTTCTCCCTTAATTTCCCATTTTGGTCATTCCTGCCGCAATTTAGAAAATATAAACGTTAAACTTGGTGATATTTATTCTAATAGATGATAGAAGATTTCATGAAAAAATCATTTCGATCGGAGCTATATATAATATATATCCCATACAACCGATCGTTCAGATAGAACGATTTTTAGCCATTTCTCCCTTATTTTCCAATATAAAAACGTTCAACTTGGTGATATTTATTCTAATATATCATAGAAGATTTCCTGAAGAAATCAATTTGATGGGAGCTATATGTATATAGTATATACCAGGGGCATAGCCAGAAAATTGCCTTGGGGGGAGGGGGCTTCAAAAAAAAAAATTTTTTTTTCAGTTAAATAAATAAAAAAATGTTGTCTTTAACTTTAACATTAAATTACGTGTATTTAGAATATGATATGAAAAAGGTTGCATTAAAAATTCAAGCGCATGCGTCGGCTTTTCTTTGCCATTTCATCTAAAACTTCATCAACGGTTACAATTTGATCACGGTGGATGTTTAGTGATGTACAGCCATTCAATCGGTTTTCACCATCGTGTTTCTCAAATAGTTTTTAATCAGCCTAAGAGTTGAAAAAGATCTCTCGTTCGTTGCCGTTGTTATTGGAAGCGTACACAAGATTTTCAACAACATGTGAACATTAGGAAAAGCCACAGAATCGCATTCCTATAATATTAATCATAGATAAATTGATAAAAAAAAAACCGAAGTACCTCCTTCAGGAATAAGTAGAATTCATGCCTTTTAAGCCTATGCATGAGATCTAACGTATGCGTATATAAAATTAAAAAGAAAGAAAGTGATCATGGTTCAACTATATACAGGTTGGCTCATCTGTAAAGCAACAAAATATGTCTGTTCAAATCGTCAAAATCTGTGTATTGGTGTTGGTGCGAATGGTATGGAATGGAAACATAAAACTTAGCAGTTTTTGTATGTGTAAGTAAAATGTTGCCAATGTGTTGGTTTCATTTTGAGTTTGCCATCTCCTTTTGACAATCCCTTCGACCATGCAATGACATAAATAAAATCAGCTGATGAGATGAGCCAACCTGTACATAATTGAACCATGAAAGTGATCGAAAAGAAAAAAACTTAATTTAAAAAAGTCATATCTACACGGAAAAAACACTAATGTGTTTTTTACATTTTAAAATGTGAAAAACACATTATTTTTCCTTTATCAAATAATTTGAATTTAACATTTTTGAAATGTGTTTTTGACATGAAAAAAAAATTGTAGATATTACATTATAATAATGTGTTTTCCACATGAAAAATAATATCAGATTTGAATTACATTTCAAAATAGGAAATGTGTACTTCAAAAAAATGCTGTAAATTTAACATTATTTAAATGTTGAGGCAAACGAGCAAACGCCTAAATTGATTATATTCACGCATGCAATAAGTTGGTTGATTTTAAATCAATGTCGATTATGTTCGCTTAAGCAAGTTGGATCATTGAACACGATCATGTTGCCGTTATTGCCGAACGTTGTTGTGTTCGATTTTTGCTGTTCTGTGATATGTATGTAGATGGTCGTTAGGCAAATTTACAAGGAAACTTCGTTATGAAATTATAGTAAAAGTTAACATGTACATTTGTATATTTAATAAATTGCAGAATTATTATAAAAGAGAATATGATTAAAATATATAAGTGTTCACTTCGTACATACATATGCTTGCATATTAAAAATATAATATCACCAACAAAGTAAATACCTAGCAGAATTATAAAGAAATGTATTAACATAGACATAAAACATCAAATATTTGAATTGTAATGACCTAAAAAATCAAATGATCCGGGGGGGGGGGGGGGGGGGTTTAAACCCCCAAAAACCCCCGTCGCTATGCCCCTGGTATATACATATTCCATACAACCGATCGTTCAGATAGAAAGATTTTTGGCCATTTCTCCCTTAGTTTCCAATATAAAAACGTGAAACTTGGTGATATATATACTAATATATTGTTGGAGTTAACTATTATTCATTTTGTTTCTTAACAACACTATGCATGTAATCTTGTCATAACTTACAATGTCATTATAAACGTCATCACATATTACTTTTTAACTTCCTTTTTTGTCAAATAAAACTTCTTCTGGATTTATAACTCGTTGAGTAAGGTTCGTATTTTTCCTTTGCATAAATAAAATACGATTATATTCCGGACATCGCATCAGGTTATGGGCCCAGGCCCCGAAAATAATACGTATTTTATATAATTGTTCATGTTATGGACGATATTGCAAAGTCTGAGCAAAAATCAGAAAATATTACGCCAATTCCTGTCAACACGTGTAACGAAGTATCCACAGTGATGGCCGTGAGTTCTACACCGAGTTCGTCCCGAATCGAGTTACTGTCCAAGGAAAACTTCGACACTTGGAGTATGCAAGTGGAAGCGTTACTTGTGAAAAACGATCTCTGGGAATATGTAAATGGTAAAAATTTAATACCGGCAGATGGTGATACAGCAGCGCGAACTGCGTGGTTAAAAGCTGAAAAGACAGCTAAAGCAGATTTGGTTCTGGCTATACAGCCATCAGAGTTGAAGCAGGTACGTGGTTGTGAAACTTCGCGAGAAGTTTGGCTCAAGTTGGAGTCGATATATGCGTCAAAGGGCCCGGCGCGAAAGGCAACATAGCTTAAGCAGCTGATGCTACAGAAGCTGGATGAAGGAGGAGACGTTAAAGAGGACATTGCTAAATTTTTTGATGCAGTGGATACATTGGAGAGTATGAGTGTGCAGATAAATGGTGATCTACTTTCCATTATGCTGCTATACAGCTTTCCGTCGTATATGAAAATTTTCGATGCGCAATCGAGTCTCGTGATGCTCTTCCAACCGCTGAGGTACTCAAGGTGAAGATAATAGAAGAAAGTGAAGCTCGTAAGCAATCGTCGGGTAACGCAGTAATAGCAATGACTGCAAAGTCACGCATAGAAGATTTCCTGTAAAAATCATTTCGATCGGAGCTATATATAATATATATCCCACACAAGCGATCGTTCAGATAACGGGGTTTTTTGCCATTTTTTTTATATTTAACTTAAAATCGTTTAGGTATGTACATCTGTTCACTGTATATTTCTTATCTTATACAGCGCATTATTTGGAAATTACGAATGGGATAAGATTATTGCTCAGCCCCATTCATGAAAGGTATGAAGTCCTCGGCACAGCCGAAGACAGTCCCGTCCTTACTTGTTTCTTCTTAAAAATATGTACAAATTTTTCTTCTATAATTCTAGTTGTTTGTCGGCCAATTTTTTTATTTCTTTTTATATAAAATAAGTTTCAAAAAACTCAAAGGAAATTTGATCGCACTTTAAGTAAGATTTCTATGAAAAAAATTTGAAAATAAAGATAAATACATAAATGGCTGTAACATGTGAAATTTGGGCATATAGTTAAATTTCACATAGAATATTTGTATTGAACATTTTAACACTTTTCCTGTATTATGAAAGAAAATTTTTGGTCACCAAAGGTTAAAATGCTTTTTTACAATATGTGCATGAAAACTTCACTATAAGTGATCGATATCACTGTTCAAATAACCTGAAAGGCCAGAAAGAGTAAAAAAGCGGAAATTTGCGTCTAGAAATATGCACTTTTACACTTTATCTCGTATATGCAAGGAAATTGTTGATCACCAAATGATAAAAATGTTTTGAAAAAATATTTGCAGGAAGCTTCACTACAAGTAGGCGAAATCCTAGTTAAAACGACCTGAAACGTCAAGAGAGTGAAAAAAAGATATTCGCCCCTAGAAATATACAATACTATTTAACACCTTAAATGTATTGTGAAAGGAATTTTTTGATCACCACAAGTTTGCAACATTTTTGAAAAATATTTGAGAAAACACTTTAGGAAATCCTTGATCAATAAACCTCAAATAACAGAGAAAGTAAAAAAAAAAAGGAAATATGCACCTTGAAAGGTGCAATACATTTTTTAAAGCAATTGCTATTTTACGCTCTTGCTTACCTTCATGTTATTTGGTACTGCTAACTCTAAATATGTTTTGGATAATGGTTAAGAAAGTTTAGTGATAAATCGCTCCCACAGCGGTCGGATTACTATCAGAAAGTGCTTATTAGAGAGGTAGTCGAATTGATATCCGACAAAGTACTGCCCATATCAGTTATGGTCACCTAAACTTTCATGTGCTGTTTTTGCAGTAACATCAATAACAACGAGTACTAAAAGCGTTGTATTGCTCCAACCAAGGCCAATTCTGTATCTACCAGGCGTTGTTATCGCAACAGCTGATTGCTTCTTCTTGATTATTTTTCATACAGTGCCTTGTACTTTAATATGTCAGTTAATCGAAATCAATTAAAACTTTCTTAAGACTTGACATTGTTCTGTATGGCGAATTGCTATTAAGTCGAATGCTGTAGGAATCGATGGAATTAGCATACGATTTATCAAACTGATCCTTCCTGTTGTTATCTCTCCGCTTACTCACATTTTTAATTTTTCTGTAACTAGCAGTAGTTTTCCTAGTTAATGGAAAATAGCCAATGTTGTCCCGGTCCCCAAAACTAAGTCTCCGAGCTCCTGCAATGAGTTTAGACCGATAAGTCTGTTGCCTTCTTTATCGAAGGTATATGAGAAGTTATTGGCAACGCAAATAACTGAACATATAACTACGAATAACTTGCTATCGGACATCCAGTCGGGATTCAGAAGAGGGCACAGCTGTGCGTCATCCGTGTTAAAGATTCTTGAAGATATACGTCCAGCCTATGACAATAATGAACTTACTGTGTTAGTACTACTGGATTTCTCCAAAGCGTTTGATACGGTTGATTTCAAAATACTTCTTTTCAAGCTCGAAGCCAGCTATAATTTCAGCCCTTTTGCAATCAAGTTAATGCGAAGTTATCTCCTCGAGCGATTTCAACAGGTTCAATGCGATAACCAAGTCTCTAGTCTAAAACCAATCACATCTGGTGTTCCACAGGGATCGATCCTAGGACCATTATTGTTTACACTCTTCATCAATGACATAGTTACTTGTTGCCACAATGCCTCCATACATTTATATGCAGACGATACCCAATTATACATGTCTCGACCTATCGGTCTTTCCGAAGACTTATTTGCTAGACTGAATGAAGACTTAAGACGTATAGCAAACTGGGCTAACCTTAATAAACTATCTCTCAATGCAGCTAAATCTAAGGCGATTACGTTAGCAAATACATCAAATGACGTAAACAACTTTCCTGATATTATTCTCAATGGAGATAAAATTATTTTTCATAATGTGGTAACTAATTTAGGTTATAAAATCAACTCTAAACTGACTTGTGTTGACCATATCAACCTTGTGGTGAGGAAGATATATAATACCTTGCGTAATTTATACATAACTGCCTATTTGTTACCACGAGACGCTAAGATGAAACTGGTCAAAGCTCTAATAATACCTCAAGTCTCTTATGGTGAACTAATATACGGTAACCTGGACTCAATGTCACTCAACAAATTGCAGCTGGCCTTTAACAATGTTGCCCGGTTTGTTTTTTCTAAAAAGAAATTTGATCACATATCTTCTTATGCAATGCAGATTCTTGGATGCGATATCTATAATTTCCTAAAAATGCGAAATCTCTGTTTTTTGCATAAGCTAATACACTCACAAAAGCCGCCGTACTTATTTAATAAACTAAGTTTCTGCCAATCTACACGGACTTTGAATCTATTAGTCCCGAATTTTAAGTACACAACGTCATCCAGAATGTTCTTTGTCAGTACAATCCGTCTATGGAACTCACTCCCATACGCAACTAAAGCTATTAGGAAAGCAGGATGTTTTAAGCAGGCAGTATTATCTTTTATCAACTCTTAACCTACCTTTTAATTATATATCTTTATCCTTGTCACAAAAATTTTGAACTGAGGTTGTTTAATTGTTAAAGAATAACTTTATTTTATTATATTTTTAACCCTTGTATTTGCGTTATATTATATTAGATTATATTATATTATATTATATTATATTACTCTACTTTTATTTTTGATAATGTGATACGATTGATGTACTATCTAAAAGACTATGTCTTACTTGTACAAAAACTCAAATAAATAAATGAAATGAAATGAATTGGTTAAATTCGCTTTGCCACCATCTGGTACGGATTCGCCTTGGCTCCAACAATGGGCATTCAATAGATCATGCAAATTATTGCATATTTCAAGACTGAACATTTACTTTTAGTGTTATCTGTGGTATCTCGCGTTCGTCAAACAAAGTTTTTTTCTAGAGCACTCCTAGTAAAATTTCCTACAAATGATTTGCTAAAGAGTCTTACCGCCTAGAAAATACTTCTAAAAACCCGCTTTACGACAGTTTTCTAAAAAAAACAATGCAAAACAAGTCTTTCTTGAAAAAGGAAATTTATAAAAATATTTAAACAAGTTATTCGCCACTGCGCATGCTATTGCACAGTTGCACATTTTTAGAAGCTGATCTTTTCCCTCAATCTGAGAAGAATATTGTTTTTGTTGTTTCTGCTGTCATTTCTATCGCCATGCCAACAAATGCGGTTGCCTTTTGCTGCGGTCACAAAGCGGAAACAAACAGCGACAGGTGGCTAAATCGCATACTGACCATTCATTCCTTCATTTTGCTTTGTTAATCAGTTAAATTTTGGCATTGTAGGTTGTTGCTGGCTAATGCTTTGGTTTCTCTGCTAAGTATTTAAGATCAGAAATGGGCTAAGAATCTGTATTTATTACATGCAGATCACACATTCACACATACACACATGCTTGTACACATACATCTTGCATAGTCGACATAAATTTTGCAAATACCTTCTGAAAAACCTAATAATGATGACATCGCCTTCTGCTGCCGTTGCTTCGTTTACCATTCTGTATCGCTATAATGAGCCAACGAATCTAAATTCAAAAATTTTATAAATAAAATTCGCGCGACAAAAATAAAAACAAAATTTTTTAAACATTAATGAAAGAAACCAAAATATTTTCATTAACTTTTCGTTAATGCGAGTGCAAGCAGCGGAAAATAAATTTCCTATATGTTAATATGAGGCGTAAGAAAGAAAGGGAAACATGACAAGGACCAATTGAAGAGCTGTTTTATTATGAAGCATCGAAGGAGAGTTACAATTATCTTTAGAAAACAACCTCCTCCAACTCCAAAATATTTTGATATCACTTCTACCGGAATGTATGTAATATTTGTTCCAAATATGAGCCAAATCGGACATCATAGGTCGCTTTCTATTCATGTATGTATTATGTGTTCCAAATATGAGCCAAATCGTACCACAAGTACGATTTTTGTGAATATCTCGATCCTTGCGCCACCTAGCGGTGAGTTTTTTCATAGGTCGCTTTCTATTCTTGTATGTATTATAAGTTCCAAATATGAGCCAAATCGGACCACAAATACGAGTTTTGTGAATATCTCGATCATTGCGCCACCTAGCGGCGATTTTTTTCACAGGTCGCTTTCTTTTCTTGTATGTATTATAAGTTCCAAATATGAGCCAAATCGGACCCCAAATACGATTTTTGTGAATATCTCGATCATTGCGCCACCTAGAGGCGATTTTTTTTTGTATTATTGCATCGTCATCGGGTTCTGAACTGTATTCCAAGATTCAAGCATACAGCTTGTCGGGAAGTTACTTAAATTTTAATTACAAAATTCGTTCAAGTCAACCTAAATAAAACCGTTTAAAAACAAATTTAATTGATGTAATTTGGAAAATAAAAATTTCACATTCATTTACGTGTTCGCTGCTCTACATATGTTTATAAGAACTCTATATTATAACAATAAATTTCTTATTATTTTTTCTCTAACGGTCTAATATCTACATATATATATTTCGATACAGGTTTTTTTCAGAAATTTTATATCATTCGTTTGAAAACTGCAGAAAGATCAAGTAGCCATGTGTAGATAAAGCTTGCTAAGTCTTAATTAATTATATCGCTTTCTCTTCAATAATTTTATTGCTTTTATGATGTTTTTAGTGTACGATAAAATTTTATATTTAGTACCTTCCATAAATCCATTTGTTGATTTGCTTTGATTAGCACAAATTTATGCGTACTTTTATTGAAGTATAGTTTACATAAAATTAAAAGCATTCTTCAGCATCTTTTTCATAGAATATACAAGAGATTTAATTAATCTACAGCAAAACAAGAATATATGATGCAATTAAAACTGTCAGACTTTTCATAGGTATTTCTACAAAATTGTTGGCATTGATGAGTAATTTGAGGTCATGACTTACTTGTTACGTATTTTGTAAATAAAAACTAAGCAAATAAAAAAGGATTTACTAGAAGAAGATTAAACATTTGTGAACACAACTCCAACTTGTCAAGTAAACTAAGCCTTCTCAATTGGCCAAACAAATTAATAAATGACTTAAATCACAAACAAGTTTTGTTTAAATACCCTATAATAATATTGATATAATGGTGAACAGCGGAAGTACTGCTTATAAAAGCAATGCTATAAACCCAATGTTACTACGCCCTTGGAGCGCGCCTATAATTATTCCACACAATTAGGATTAAAATGCATATCGAATGAGTATGTACCTAAATGGTGATTAAAGGTATAGCAACAAAAAAGTAATACTTAGAGATCATATGACTGAGTGGCTAAAGGCGTCTGCCTTTACACTAGTATGAAGTATGAATGTTGGAGATTTCGAGTTCAATACTCAGCTCCCGAGAAGCTAGCTGACGAAATTCAGAAACATGTCCTAGTAATCATCGCCCTTTGTAAACTTTGTAATTCTTCTCTAATATCAATAACAAAACCAATTGTATAAAACAATATGAGCATGTCTCGCTAAATAAATACAGACAATATTATTGTTTTAATAATGAACAGCCGAAGTGCTGCTTATAAAAGCAATGCTATGAACTCAGTGTTACAAAACCCTTAGAGGGCGCCTATAATTATTCCACACAAATAGGATTAAAAAGCATATGGGATTAGTAAGTACCGTTTCGAATAAAGGAATAGCAAGAAAAAGGCAGCACTTAGAGGCCAATTACAAAGCGAGCAGCGGGGCATTCATATGGCTGAGTGGCTAAAGGCATTTCCCTTTACTCTAGTATAAAGTATGATAGTTGGAGATTTCGAGTTCAGTACTCAGGTCCCAAGAAGCTAGCTCATTAAGAAGTGAAATTCAAAAACATGTTTTAGTAACCCTTGCAGTTTGTAAACTTTGCAATTATACTCAGCGTGCTTTGCATACAGAGTATACTAACTTTGATTGGATAACGCTTGGTTGCACAGTTATAAAGGAATCGAGATAGATATAGACTTCCATATATCAAAATCATTAGTGTCGAAAAAAATTTGATTGAGCCGTGTCGGTCCGTCCGTCCGTCCGCCTGTCCGTTAACACGATAACTTGAGTAAATATAGAGATACCTTCACCAAATTTGGTACACGAGCTTATCTGGACCAAGAATAAATTGAGCGAAATCGGATGATAACCACGCACACTTTTTATATACATATATAACATTTTGGAAACACACAAACAACCTGATTATTTAGTAAATAATACACCTAGAATGTTGAAATTTGACGTGTGGACTGATACTGAGACTCTTGAACTTTGAAAAAATTTCTTAAAACGGCCGTTGCACCGCCCAATTCTGATAAAATCAATTTTACAAACATTAATCATAAATCAAAAATCATTAAACCTATCGTAACAGAATTCGGCAGAGAGGTTGCCTTTACTATAAGAAAAGCCTTGAAGAATAATTAACGAAATCGGTTAAGGACCACGCCCACTTTTATATAAAAGATTTTTAAAAGTGTTGTGGACGAATAAAATAAGCTATATCTTGGCAAAAAAGAGCTTTACATCGATGGTATTTCCTTTCCCAGATGAATTTATAACAGTAAATAGGAAAAACTTCAAATTTAAAAAATGGGCGTGGTACCGCCCCTTTTATGGCTAAGCAACTTTCTATGTTTCGGGAGTCATAACTCGGAGAAAAATTAACGGATCGTAATAAAATTGGGTACACAGATTTTCCGTTTAGTAGAATATATTTCTAGAACAAGCTAAATAAAACCGTTTAAAAAATAGACGAGATCGGTTAAAGACGACGCCCACTTTTATATAAAAGATTTTTAAAAAGGTCGTAGACGAAAATAATAAGCTATATCTTAGCGAAAAAGAGCTTTGTATTAATAGAATTTTACTTTTTAAATTGAATTATAACATTTAATTGGAAAACACTAAAATTTTTGAAAATGGGTGTGGCACCGCCCCTTTTATGACTAAGCAATTTCTATATTTTGGGAGCCATAACTCGAAGAAAAATTAACGGATCGTAATAAAATTGGGTACACAAATTTTCCCTATAGTAGAAAATATTTCTAGAAAAATGGACTGGATCGGTTAAAGACCACGGCAACGTAGATATAAAACAAATTTAAAAGGGTCGTAGAGTAGAATAACAAGCTATAACTTAGCAAAAAATAGTTTTGAATCAATGATATTTCACTTATCAAGTCAAAAAGTCAATGGGCAATTCAAATGGTCATAAGGTCAAATGGTCTTATTGCCACGTCAAATGGACATAAGGTCAATTAACTTTATTACCTTTTTTTTAGATTTGACTTCATAACAATTTAAAAGCTCGGTTTTGACTTGCGAACAATTGTGCAAGAGGCCGTAACCATATTTTTATTTTATCGGGATCAGCGCAAAAACAAAAAGCACTTTGTTTTAGTAGAAATCAATCACATATACGCAAACATATCGGTACCACCTGAAAAGCGTAAACGTTACCTTAAAAATATAAATACAAGGTGCGATAAACCTACGAGAAGATTTAGGTCGAGCTTATCTTCCAATTTGTTTCGTGTTAGTTTTTAAATTGTCTTGAAAACTGGCCGACTTTTATGGTGACTCCGAATGGCGTCTGTAAGCAGACGAATCTTCGCTGAAAAGTTTTTCATGGCAGAAAAGCACTTGGAATTTTTGACCACGGCTTAGGGGCAACTCCGTTTAGATTTTTTTTAAATTGAAAAAACTCTTTCCTTAAGATGTAAATGTTGCTTTCAGAGGTGTGGCAGGTGTGGCAAGCTTCCATCACATCATTGACGCCTAGATTCTCTTATTTCAAAGTAATTCTCATCGAACCAGTTATTCATCCCATTTTTCCCTGCAATCATCCCAAAAAAACCTTAAACTGAACTCGAAATGATGATCAAATGACGCTGGGAGTACCCCATACTTTCAAATGACCCCAAACTGATCCCAAACTCTTCCAGAAATGATATTCAAATTACCTTCAAATAATCCCGATGTGACTCCTTAGTCATACAAAAGCCCCCAAATAACTAAAATTACCCTCGATGTGCCTCGAAAATAATCTCCAAATTTATCACAAAGTTATTTTCAAATAACCTCGAAGTGATTCCAAACTCTTCCAGAAATGATATTCAAATGATCTTCAAATAATATCGATATGACTCCGGGAAGATAAAATTCCAAAGAATCCCAACATCGTCCGCAAATAACTAAAGTGACCATGGATGAGCCTTGAAAGTATTAACAAAATCTTCCCAAAATTACACATATATGACCCTAAAGTGTTCCCAAAATACTTTAAAATGATCCCTATATGACCCTGAGAGGACCGTGAATTAATTACCAAACTAAACCCAAATTAACTCCGAAGTGATCCCCAAATGACCATTTAAGAGTCCTTTAAATCTTCTGCAAAATACGTCCAAGAATTATAGCAGCTTTACAGGGTGCAAAGATTGTGATTTTTGATAGCAGTAGAGACCTTCACTGAAATGGAAAAAGAGGTTTGGGGAAGACTTAATCTTCCTCAGCGATCACAATTTATTATAGGACAAAAATTATTGTAATCTGGGAGGCGTAATCATGATCTGTGGCAATACAATTACGAATAGACAATATAAATTTTTAGCACTATCAGCTTCATCTACATAAGGGCACTATGTCTCCCAATCGAACGTTCATTCAATAAAACTTACTAGATAGACCTATCCTCGCAACATTTTTCCATTGGGAGAATACGGGAAGCTAGCTGGAGTTTCCCCTCCATGAACAAGAGAGAACCAGATCGAGTATTTGAGAGAAAAGTGTGGAAAACTGCAATCACACAGAATGAGAACTCCTTCTCTTATCTTCTAGTCACATCGGTGGTATGGAGTGAGCTCGAAATATGTTCCCACTGAGCAGTTACCGCGTTGTTTCGAAGATTGCTAACCATTTAGAGAGGTGATTCTGTGTGGAAATTGTCTTGAGATCCTAATTTTTGCTATATACATGCGTATGAGTATACAAGCTGCGACAAGATTATGGTTCAAATAACGGCTGGGATTTTGAAAAGAACGAACATTGTTTATATTGCAGCCATATCTGCGGAAGATGACGACGCTTCCGATTTCGTATTCGACTTTTTGAAACTGAATGCATTATTATTTTATGAACTATATTTCGTCGGCAGCGAAGTAAATTAGCTTGTTTCTAGTTAAAGATGTGACCTGGTGGAGGTTGAAAATTCCGAATGTCAGGCGAGACACTTCTGTCTGCACACGATTTCAATGCAATCGATAAAATTTGGTTTTTTGTTCTTAAAGGAGTAGTAGTTAACGGTGTGGTTATTCTCTTCCACAAATCCAACACTTTTTGCCTTCGTGCTATGTATCATGCTTTGCCTCATACTTTCCAACTGTAGTAGAACTGTGGTTGCATGACCTAGGCCACCACCCGTTAGTTCTTACAGATGCTCGCATGAGGAAATATTTTTTGGTGTAACGACACTGAAGTATAAGTATGACCGAGTGGCCCTAATGACTCTCGTTGTTTTTTTTATGAAGTGACCCAAGAAACCAAATGCAAAAGTTTAAAGCAGGCATGCTTAACGACCGAAACGATATCATTTCGTTACGATAATCAACGCTAATAAACGAAACGAAGTCACTTCGTTTCTTTTATTAACGTTAAGATCGTCAAATTAACGTTAATTTGTCATTCTTAACGTTAATAAACGAAACGAAATGACTTCGTTTCGTTTATTAACGTTGATTATCGTAACGAAATGATATCGTTTCGTTCGTTAAGCATGCCTGGTTTAAAGGCACACAAAGTTTCTAAAATTCGATTATCTCGAACATCTTACCGGGTTCGAATATGCCTTTCAACTTTTTTTCATATTTTTCGTAATGTTTCTAAATCAGAAAGTTTGCTCCTTGGGATACAAAGATTACCTATCGGATAGGACGTACAATCGAAATATAAGGTGCGATAGCCTCCGAAGAGATTTAAGGCCGAGCTTATCTTCCAATTCGTGTCGTGTTTCATTTAATTTTTCCTACAAATTGCAAGGCAGATGAGTTTTCACTTAGATATTTTCATGGGACATATACACTCGGAGTGCTTGCCAAACATTGCTGAGGGGCGACCCCGCTTTGAAAAGTTTTATTGTAATTGAAAAACTTGTTCCTTAAATTTTGATGTTGCCTTACCTAGGGCGTCAACCCAGGATCTTCGGTGTGGAAGGCGGAGCACTACATCTCTTCATACAAAAGGAAATAATTAATGTCATTTAAGGAGATCGAAGTGGGCATTAGTAGGTCGCTCGTTTTGCAACTCATCCTGGACTCATCCCGAACTAATCGCATTTTGTGCGTACGTACATGCATATGCGCTTACATATATGTACATAGTATTTATGAGCATCAGCTATCGCAAACAAATGTCAGTCATACTACAAGTTGGTTAAAAAAAGGGTCAACATCATGTTTTATTTTCTAGCACTTTTAAAGTTTTTGTTGTAGTTGCCGCTGTTGTAAATTTGTCATGCTGCACGAAGATTGTGTTCAATGGCCCTAATTGCTTTCAAAAGTGCGCCTATTATAACAAATTTTTGGCAACAAAAGTCGCAATTGTTCTGCTATTATGGTGGCAATAGACAGTTTTTTGTTACATTGTTGTTGTTACTGTGGTGCCTATTATAGCCATTGCGGTATGTAAATGGATATTAGTGAATACACTGAACTGAACGCAATAATGCCATGCTTCTAAAGGCATGTGCTTAACTTTTGATTCATACACACACACACACCCATACAAATATAAAATTGCATGTGTATCACAAATTCTATTAAATTGTTCATTTAAAATAAATATATATTTATTCCACATTGAATATCGGATTCCATGATTTGGATAACTACCCTGCAGAGAAAAAGGGAGACAGTCACGCAAAGCGACACTTTCGAACTAAAAGTTCAATGGCAACCTCCCAACTGATGCTCATCGGATGCGGAGCGGGAGAGTTGGAAGACTTGTACCAACAGTGCTTAAGTTTGAGCTATACATATTGTCATGAATTTTTGGAAATTCCGCTTATTTGAAACCTTCTGCAAACGTTCGAATCGCTAAATTTTCGAATAAATAACTCCAATATTCAGTAATGCAAAATGGTCTTTATTAGACTAATTTGAGAGTACTTCACAATAACACTTATACTTCACAACTATTTTCTTTTTAAATCAAACTGACTACTCAGCTTGCGCTGCTTTTATACTCTCCGTTGCTTCATTCGCATATTTCCCAGCGAAATTTGTAGTTTATGCGTTTATGATAGTGATATGCGTGTGTATATATGAGTACTACTTCAATTGATGATGGCATGCGTTTGTGATTATCTCTCCGCTGCCTTGTATGCATGTTGTAAGTGATGATTGATTTGTTTACGTATATACGAGTGTATGCTTAGTGTCAGCTTAGTGATGGTAGTATCGCTTAGTTATGCTAATATTCGCCACAATATGTATTAAAATTAATTTATCAAAGGTTGCGTTTATATCTGAACCACCTACGTCTGAACCAGTTAAAAATGCGTTAAAAGAGGGTAAGAGGGGCAATTGGCATTTCGTGCGACATCACAATGTAAAAGGTATCACTTAAAAGCACTACCCAGAAGCAGAAATATTAGTAGTACCGTCTCTTAATGTGATATGTCTGCGCTAGTGGCCTATGGAAGAACAAGTTCCCTGTAGGGAAAATGTCTAGTCTGAACTGGTATACTTCCAGTACCTTTTACTAGCCTTTTAGTTGACAGGTACTTTTAGTACCTATTACTAACTAGTTCGGCCTTGTAGAGTTATCACTTGTAACAAATATACTTGTTATATTTTAAATTTATTCTTATTATATTATTTATTTTTTATTATCAAAAAATGAAAATATTTTAAGTCATCAAAAATATCTTTTAAAAAAAGTTTAAAATATATTAATCAAAATTAAATAGAAAATTATTATTTTCTATATATTTTTATTATTTTTTTTTTATTTATTTTTTATTATATAGTTGATAACACAATTATATATTTTTTAAAATTTTATTTATTTTAAAATATTAATATTAACATTGAAAATTTATAAATACACTGACACTAAAATTTTGGTTTTGAAATAATATTCAAAAATAAAGTAATTCAAAAAATAATTTACATAAATAAAGTAGATAACTCAACATTTACTCCCCCTCCAGTGAAACGAAAAATTTATTTTTTAATGTACTATAAGAATTTTGTTATAGATTGAAAAAAAAAAAAAAAATTGAATTATGTGTTAATTGCGTTAAAAGTTTATGTTAGTATTGATGTAAGTACCCAATTTTTTGATGATTTGATGTACTTGATAGCTTATTTTTAGTTGTAGTTATTGTTTACTTATTGTATTAATACTTTATGTATATTAATATTTGGTTGTGTTATTGCTATCGGGGTTAAAAATTGCTTAATAGCTGTTTGTTAAATATTGTCAATTATAATTATGTTTTTGAAAAACCTACAATGAGGTTGAATGATAGTAGATGGTAACTTTGTGTGCACAATCACTCAAAAATTAAAAACTTGTATTATGCAGAATATATGTTCAATATATAATTGTACTCTGAATAATGTATGTCCAAATTGTTGATAAGGAATGAAAAGTTGATTCCTTAATTCGTTTGAGGGTGGGGTGATATGAAATTGTCAATGATTCCTGTCATGTTAATGAGTTTAATATTGAATTTTCAATATGATTTTAATTTCAATATGAAATAATTGATATATGTCAATAAAAATTATTTTAAGAAATCTTTTGAGATTTTTTAAAATTGATTGTAGTTATTAGTTTGATTTTTAAAATTTAAGTTATTTCTTGTTTTTGTAGTTTTTTTTTTGTGTTGTTTTCGAATTGAAAATGAAGTTTTTGTTTGTATTTTGGGTTACAATATTTGGTGTTGTGAAAGTTCTTGTATACATAATTGATAAATGTATTTATTTGTATACTGGAGAAGAAGTTTGCACAAGTAAAAATAAATTTGGGAATATTTAATATATAATAAAATAATAAGGTAATCAAGAAAAATATTTTTTTCTTTAATTTATCAACATATAATTAAAAGTTAAATATTGAAAAAATATTAAATAAGTAAAAAATATGATTAAATAACTTGCTGCGAATTTCCAAATAAATTTTGTTTGAAATTTTGATTATTGTTTGTTGTTACGTAGTTAATTTTAAATTGATTGAAGAGTAGTTTCATGTAAAATTATTGATTGTTGATATTGGTAGAAAAGGTTGAAAGAAGAAAAATTTGTATTGAAAAATGTTGAGGATAGTTGATAGATGCTGGAGTTAAAACCATAAATTGATATTGAGGTTGAATGTTGATAATTTGCACAGAAGAAACTAATTGTGAATTGAAATTGTGGTTGTTTGTTAATATTGTAGATATGCAAATGAATCAACTTTGTTTTCGTAGTACAGAAAGAATATCTAAAGATGTTCAATTGAGAAAGTTGAAGATAATGACGTGGTTAAAATATGGCACAAACGCAAAATTCATGGTAGTATTTTCTCCTGTTAATTCGGTTTTTTTTTTTTATTTAAATTTTAATGGTTGTTCTAGTTGTATGAAAATGCACTGAATATAATTTTAAAATTTATATTAAACAGTATTCAATGACGTGGTGATTCGGAACAGAATCGTGTGCACATTTGCTGAAACCGGTAGATAGTTGTAATTGGTTCAGGCAACTAAAACAAATTTTTTTTGGTAGCACATCACTTAGCTGCACTTCTATTTGTGGTATTGTATTGGTCAGTAGTTTTGCGATACGTAAAGCGCCACATTCAACAATTGTATAAAATATAGATATAGGTCCGTTGGTAGGATCGCCATTATATAGTTGATAATACAACTATATATTTTTTAAAATTTTATTTATTTTAAAATATTAATATTAACATTGAAAATTTATAAATGCACTGACACTAAAATTTTCGGATTGAAATAATATTCAAAAATAAAGTAATTCAAAAAATAATTTACACAAATAAAGTATATTTATATAAAGTAGATAACTCCACAGCCCTCAACATCTATTGCATGCTTTCAAGTAGCGCATTTAAAATGACGATGTGTACTTACTTAATTAGCGGTTAACCATTTAAACCGTTATAACCGTCGAAAAATGTGCACCATTTGCTTCTTCGCTCTGCCAACTGGCGCCAATTGGTCACACTGGGAGTTTAAATCATTTTCAACCTGGTCTTTTCAGCGGAGTGCGGGTCCGTTCTCTTCCTCTGCTACCATAGGCTGTTTCCGATAAAAATATATTCTTAGTTCGATCGTTATCTTGCATTAGAATAATATGGCCTAGCCAGCGTGGCCACTGAGTTTTAGTTCGCTAGACTATGTTGATGTCTGCGTTAAGCTCCGTCCGGAAATCTTTCGATGAACTTTTCTCTCAAACACTCCCAGAGATGCTTCATCTGATGTTTTCATGGTCCATGCTTTTGCACCATATAGCAGGACGGGTGCGATAAGTGACTTATAATTTTCGTTTGCCGAGAGTCGCTCCTTCGCTGCGCCAACCGGCGCCAATTGGTCACACCAAGGGATTTTAAATCGTTTTCCACCTGGTCCTTCCAACGGAGTGGGGGCCGCCCTCTACCTCTGCTTCCATAGAAACACTTTCTTGGCCGGAGCATCATCTTTCATTCGCATAACATGGCCTAGCCAGCGCAGCCGCTGCGTTTTAATTCGCTGGACTATGTTGATGTTTGCGTATAGCTCGTACAGCTCATCATTAAATCTTCTTCGGTACTCGCCATCGCCAACGCGTAGAGGTCCATAAATCTTTCGAAGAACTTTTCTCTCGAACACTCCCAAAGCCGCTTCATCTGCTGTTGTCATGGTCCATGCTTCTGCCCCATATAGCAGGACGGGTACGATAAGTGACTTGTAGAGTATGATTTTCGTTTGCCGAGAGAGGACTTTACTTTTCAATTGCCTACCTAGTCCAAAGTAGCATTTATTGGCAAGATTGATTCTTCGCTGGATTTCAGTGCTGATGCTGTTGCTAATGTTGATGCTGGTTCCCAAATAAACGAAGTCTTTTACTATTTCGAAATTATGGCTGCCAACAGTAGCGTGGTTGCCAAGGCGCATATGCGCTGACTCTTTGCTCGATGACAGCAGGTACTTCGTTTTGTCCTCATTCACCATCAAACCCATCTTTACCGCTTCTTTTTCCAGCTTGGAGTAAGCAGAACTAACAGCGCGGGTGTTTAGGCCGATGATATCAATTTCATCAGCATATGCCAGTAATTGCACGCTTTTATAGTATATTGTTCCAGTGCGGTTAAGTTCTGCAGCTAGTATAATTTTCTCCAGCATCAAATTAAAGAAATCGCACGATAGGGGGTCACCCTGTCTGAAACCTCGTTTAGTTTCGAACGGCTCGGAGAGGTCCTTCCCAATTCTGACTGAGCTGATGGTGTTGCTCAACGTCATTTTGCACAGCCGTATAAGTTTTGCGGGGAAACCAAATTCAGACATAGCGGCATATAGGCAGCTCCTTTTCGTGCTGTCGAAGGCGGCTTTAAAGTCGACGAAGAGGTGATGTATGTCGATTCTCTTTTCACGGGTTTTTTCCAAGATTTGGCGCATTGTGAAAATCTGGTCGATGGTAGATTTACCAGGTCTGAAGCCGCACTGATAAGGTCCAATCAGCCGGTTCACGGTGGGCTTCAATCTTTCGCACAATACACTTGAAAGGACCTTATATGCGATATTAAGAAGGCTGATTCCACGATAGTTGGTGCATTTTGCAGTATCCCCCTTCTTGTGGACTGGGCAAAGAACACTTAGATTCCAACCGTCGGGCATGCTTTCGTCCGCCCATATTTTGCTAAGAAGCTGCTGCATGCGCCTTACCAACTCCTCGCCGCCGAACTTGAATAGCTCCGCAGGCAATCCATCAGCGCCCACGGCCTTGTTGTTTTTCAATCTGGTTATTGCTATTCTAACTTCGTCATAATCGGGCGGGGGGACATATATTCCATCATCATCGATTGCGGGATCGGGTTCTTCATCTCTGCGCGGTGAATTGCTGCCTCCATTTAGGAGAGCAGAGAAGTGTTCCCTCCATAATCTAAGCACTCTCTGGACATCAGTTACAAGGTCGCCGTTTTCATTCCTACAGGAGTTTGCCCCGGTCTTAAAACCTTCCGTCTGTCGCCGTATTTTTTGGTAGAATTTTCGGGCGTTATTCCTGGTGGCTAGCAGCTCAAGCTCCTCGCACTCACGCCTTTCTGCTTCTGCTTTTTTCTTCCTGAAAACTCACGATAGCGTTCACACACTCCTCTTGTCGCGCTCGCTTTTAACGTAGCCCTGTAGGCAGCGTCTTTTCTTTCGGTTGCAACGCGGCATTCTTCATCATACCAGTTGTTTTTTCGTGGCCGCCGGTAACCAATTTTTTCCTCGGCGGCAGTATGAAGTGCTTTGGAGATATGCTCCCACTGCTCCTGTATTCCTTCAGGATGAGTTGTGCCCTCAGAGAGCAGGTGTGAGAGTCGAGTTGCGAAATCATTGGCAGTCTGTTGTGATTGAAGCTTTTCGACGTCTAGCTTTCCTTGTGTTTTTTGTTCCTTGTTTTTAGCCGCGTTGAGGCGGGTGCGTATTTTGGCTGCAACGAGATAATGGTCCGAATCGATGTTAGGTCCTCGGATCGTTCGCACATCTAAAACACTGGAGGCATGCCGTCCGTCTATCACAACGTGATCGATCTGATTGCGAGTATTTCGATCAGGAGACAGCCATGTAGCTTGATGTATCTTTTTATGCATGAACCTCGTGCTTGATATGACCATGTTTCGAGCACCGGCAAAGTCAATCAGCCTCAGTTCGTTAGGAGAAGTTTCATTGTGTAGGCTGAACTTTCCGACTGTAGGGCCAAAAACACCTTCTTTGCCCACCCTGGCGTTAAAGTCGCCAAGCACGACTTTTATATCATGACGGGGGCAGCGCTCGTATGTGCGTTCTAATTGTTCATAAAAAGTGTCTTTCACCTCATCGTCTTTCTCCTCTGTCGGCGCATGGGCGCAGATGAATGATATATATTTTTTTTTTAATATAACTAAGTCTTTTACTATTTCGAAATTATGGCTGCCAACAGTAACGTCGCTTCCAAGGCGCAAATGTGCTGACTCTTTGCTCGATGACACCAGGTACTTCGTATTGTCCTCATTCACCACATTCACATGACGATGGTAAACATCTAGCTGCTATCGAATGAGTTCTCATTTGATACCTTAAGCCTAGTTCTGAACTAATAAATTCTATCACTAGTTATTGACTGCCCTACAGAGCTTTTAGTTGTTGCATGCATGATAATAATATGTACCAAATGATAAAAAAGGTGTGAGCACCAAGTGCTTGTGATACTCGATAGTCTAGAATATAACTGGTAGTACTTCGATAAGAAATTGATAACTTTTCGATATAAAATCGATACATTTTTAATAACGAATCGATAAATTTGTGATAAGACAAAGTTTTTGATAAAAAATCTATAACTTTTCGGGAGTATATCTATATTTTTCTCGTAGAAAATCGCTAACTTTTCGATAACAAATTTATAGCCTTTCGATGACAGTTAAAAAACTTTTCGATAACATATCGATAAAATAAATTGATGATTTTTCGATTACGCATCGATAAAATAAATTGAAGATTTTTCGATATCATATCGATAAAATGGCGATAAAGAATTGGTAACACACCGCTTAACTTTCCATAAATTTTCGATAAAAAAGGATAATTTTTTGATTATATATTTATAATTTTTCGATACCTTTTCGATAAATATTCGATAAATTTTTGATAACAAAGTGATAACTCGTCGATAAACAACCATTTGTTATCTATAGGAAATTTATAACACTTCTATAATAAATCAGTAAATCTATATCTCGTCGCAAACACAACTATAACATACCGATAACACGGGTCAACACTTAATTTGACTTTGACTTCAAAGCATTAAACTTTAATTCTTTAGCTCGTAATTTGACGGAAAACAAATATATGGGATGAAAAAGTTTGCTTTCCTATTTAGGAAACCGCTTGAACGAAATATTCCAAAATCTGCGGTTTTAATTTTTACTTGAAAATGAAAGAATTCAAATAAATATTTTTATTAAGTTTTAATATCGAAATAACTTACAAAAAAGTGGAAAATGATTTAAAAGTGTAAACTTTTACTTTTTTTCATGTTCGTAGGTACTATCCCTCAATAGACCCCAAATATAGTCTCCCATCATGTTTTCATTATATTGGCCTTAAGAGATGATTCACTTCACTTTTCGGTGGCTCTGGTTATTCGCTAACTAACTGATATACGAATACTAACACATATATACCAGTAGGGTACTTAAGTATTAAATGGATATATTTACTTGAATGCTTATAACTTTTGTACTACTCAATCGATTTTGTTGAATGAAAGCTTATTTTTTGTAATAAAACAGAGCTTAGAGAGAAAGAAAAAAATCTGCAAAAAAATAAAAAGTTTTCGAGATTCTTCCTCGCAAAATTCAAATTTTTTTATATCTTTACAAAAAAAAATTGAAAAAATCCGTAATGATTGTTCGTTATCTTTGAATCTGCAGGGCCTAGCAAAAAGTGTTGTATGCACAAATATAGCAAATTTTATTACTTTTTAAAAGCTTCAAACCGTTTTGGAATTTCTCAATTCGGTCTTGAGATATATATGATTAAGTGGACTTAATTTTTTTTTTTTGAAAAAGGGTAATTCGTAAATATTTCAAAAACGTTACCATAGAAGTAAAAATAACTTTCATTTTCGGAATCAGAGGTGAATTTACATACGAATTTCATAATGGGGTCTCTGGTGCATTTTGGCTGGAAGCCAGTGTTATTCTAGATTTGTACAAAACACCTTATCGTTGTTTAGTTATCACTCTAGCGCTATGAGAATTCTTAATATAACTATTACAAAAGCTAACTTTACACCGAAAAAAGATATTTTCTTTTCGTTTTTGTTTATAATAAAACGGAAATCATGAAATACACTTTAGGAAATATAACAAAATTTTTTTCTAGAGTCGCGTAATTCGTCGATAACAAATTGATAGCAAGCCGTGCAATCCCGATTACGTCTATATTGTTACCATATTACTTTATAGTGTAATCATTATACTTAGGCTTACATTCAGTCGCTTATAAAGTTGTCTCCAGTGTATTGTGGAATAGATTGAAGCCCACCGTAGATCGGCTGATTGGACCTCATCAGTGCGGTTTCAGACCGCATCATCTATCAGATTTTGACAATTAGCCAAATTTGGAAAAAACCCACAAAAATAGATTTGACACACATCATTCCACCGGTATTTTTAGGAGATGAGAGTGTACAATTTGTGTCAAAGGTTACTAATCAAGGTTTAATCATTAATTCTAGCCTAACATGTACCGATCATGTCAACTCTATCATAAGTAAAGTTTATTATGTTTTACGTAACCTACGATTTTCTGCCTCATATACTCCGGTCGCCGTTAGGAGAAAGCTCGCCATACAACTTATACTACCGATCATTTGTTATCCTGAACTCATCTATAGCAAGATGGACTCCAGGTCAGCTCACAAAATTGAAGTAGTGTTCAATAATGTCACGAGATATGTATACGGACTAACAAGATACGAGCATATCTCTGCATGGAAATCTAGCCACTTGGGCTGTGAAATTTTGGAGTATTTAAAGGCAAGAAATTGTATCTTTCTTTATTGTCTGAAGGCGGAGAAAAAGCTTAATTAACTATATGAGAAATTGATATTTCCAAGGTCTGGCTGACTATATTACTTGATTGTTCCCAACTTTTCTCTCCTATCCTCTGCAAGACTAATTTTTGTCAACGCTGTTCGTGTTTGGAATTCCATCCCAGCTTCTATTAAGAATGGTCTAAATAAAACCAACTTTAAGAAAACTTTATATTCATACTTTCACTGATTTATATATGTACAATGATGAGATTTGCTATCTATATTTTCATTTATATAATATTTATCATATAGCTAGTTAAATTCTTTAATTACACACATATATATAAATTTTCTTATTGTGTTGCAAATGTTAATTTTTTACATTTTATTTCAATGTTTTACCATTACTATTAATATTTAGTTCTAAGTTTGCTCATGAGTAACTTATATATTTCTTGTATATTTAACTGTTCTGCTAGAAAAGATCATTTATCGATCGTATTGCACTAATATATTGTTTTGAATAAACTGAATTGAAATTGAATTGAATCATCTATTCGTCGATTTCAAAGCCGCCTTCGACAGCACGAAAAGAAGCTGTCTATATGCCACTTTGTTTGAATTTGGTTTCCCCCAAAACTTATACGGCTGTGCACAACGACGTTGAGCAACACCATCAGCTCAGTCGGAGTTGGCAAGTACCTCTCCGGGCATTTTGAAACTAAAAGATCAGATCTCTTATCATCCGATTTCTTTAATGTGATTCTGGAGAAAATTATACTATCTGCATAACTTAACCGCTCTGGATTAATATATAGAATAACAAATAAGAAAGCCTACTAAGAAAGTTCGGGTGAAACTGAGCATTACATACCCAGCTGTACACTTTAAATGCTGTTGTTGTTTGTTTTGTATGCTTAGTAGTGTTACAAGGCTGCGCAATAATACATATACATGTTGTTCTATTCTGAACTAATTTTTCTTCGAGTTATGGCTCCCGAAACGTAGAAAATTACTTAGTCATAAAAGGGGCGGTGCCACGTCCATTTTTTTTTTTTTTGATTTGAAGTTTTTCCTATTTATTGTTATAAATTCACTTGGCAAATGAAATACCATTGATATAAAGTTCTTTTTTGCAAAGATATAGCTTATTTTATTCGTCCACGACCCTTTTAAAAATCTTTTATATAAAAGTGGGCATGGTCCTTAACCGATTTCGTTAATTTTTCTTCAAAACATTCCTTATAGTAAAGGCAACCTCTCTGTCCAATTCTGTTACGATAGGTTTAACGATTTTTGATTTATGATTAATAATATTTGTAAAATATGAATTCATCACAGCGCTCTGTTGGACAGCCATAACTGTTTAAATGGTTAAGCGCCAATTAAGTTAGTAAATGATTTGTGTTACCATTTTATCTTTCCGTTTAATTTACTTTCCTTTTCCTTACCCTTACACTTTTCCTTTATTTCAGTATTGACCGCCCATACTGCAGAATACTTGCGTACTTCATGTTTATATTTGCTTATAAAAAATAACAAAAAACAATTTAGCAACAGAAAATAATGCTGAATGTAATCTCATTTTCTACTTAATAAGTGAATGTTACTCATACGCTCTGTTGTACGAAAAGCACAGATACATGTGTGTGTGTGAGTGGCTGAGTGACACGAGTTGTGCCTGCCTGTCAATGCATTTATGTCAAAAACACATGTTCCTCTGTTACGAGTCACAAATTTTTTTTTAAATTTTTAGTTTTTACCACATTTAATTTTCTTTTCGTATTATTTTTTTGTAGAATTTTAGGCTCTTATTAACGAGTGAAAACGAATGTCTTGTGTGTTGTGAAATTAGGGTGGTTGCTACATAAAACTTTTAGAAATTTTGCTCATACTTTTCTTAGGCTATCTTCCGATGATTCATTTTTTAGCTAAGACGTGTAGCTACACATAATAGTTAATCATTTAATCAATATTTAATTATTTATATGGCATGTGAAGTGAGAACAAAGCCAATCCATAGTAATAGATATTTTAGAAAAAATAAAAACAACAGCATCAGCAAAGCAACAGATAAACCTTGTAAATCTCTTCAAAGCCTTTTCTTTTGCGATCGAGACTCAAACCGGCACTCCTGTAATGCTCGATCTGTCGTCAGATAGACTCAACGCAAACCACGTTTTGTTGTTTTACGACATTGTTGCTTTTGCCTTCTGTTGTATACATAAATACTGTGGCGAATTTTAGCATCACTGTTCTGTTAGTAAATAATTACCATGACAAAAACAGCAAGCAGCCACACTTATGTACAAGGCAACGAAGGATATTCCATACACATAACCAGCAGCTTAAAGCAGAGATATTATTTCGCATACATATATGTAGGCGGCAGCTAAGAACTGAAGTTGTTACTCACACGTACACATGTATATGGCTAGAAGAAAAATATAAACTAAAGATATGTATGTATATGTACATGTATATAGCTAAATAACCAAATATGATATACAGCTGTTCTAGAAGGCATGTTTATGAAAGGTCTAGACCTTAGGAGTAATAGGTGCGAGGCTAACTGAGAAAATATAAAAGCAGCGCAAGCTGAGCAGTGACTAATCAGTTGGATATAAATACGCTAAAATAAAGACCTTTTTTTTTAACACTACGGACTTATTCAGTCTATGTGAGGTCCTCATTGACCGACCAGTTCAACCTAAAGACCATTTTACAATACTGAATATAGGAGTTATTCATTCGACAGCTCATCGATTGGAACGTTAGCAGAAAGTGCATAATTATCAGGAACTCCCCAAAATTCGTTAAAATATGTATATTTATACTTTTTTACATACAGAAAATGCTTTAGTATATTTGCATGTACCTATGGCATTGTTGTTGGAATATTTTTAATGAATACGTTTTTTCGTTATGCTATTTTTAGAAGTACAATAACTATCATGACCGTTAAACTTACACATATGCACATACGTCTAGGTTACGTTACGTTGTACTGGTCAGTTCATAGGGATCTCACATAGACTGAATGAGTCCATAGGGGTTACCAGAAGTTTGTTTAATCGGCAAAATTAAAAATTATCTTAAAAACCAGGACCTCTGTTAATAAATATTCGCCCTCTTGGCAAATACTAGAAGCTTTCTATGTATATATATAAAGAGGTATGCCACTTCAGACTTTTACATCTGGCAAGCGCAGGGTACGAGCACTAAATGTGCTCATACGCCTAGATGGTTTCTGTTTTTAAATTTTGATAGTCGAATACTAGGTTATGGAGATATAGATTAAAACGTGGACGCGGGTAACCCTAGGATGTTTTTTTTTATACTCAGTTGAGCAGAGCTCACGGAGTATATTAAGTTTGATTGGATAACGGTTGGTTGTACAGGTATAAAGGAATCGAGATAGATATAGACTTCCATATATCAAAATCATCAGGATCGAAAAAATATTTGATTGAGCCATGTCCGTCCGTCCGTCCGTCCGTCCGTTAACACGATAACTTGAGTAAATTTTGAGGTATCTTGATGAAATTTGGTATGTAGGTTGGTATGTTGGTCCTCATCTCAGATCGCTATTTAATATGAACGATATCGGACTATAACCACGCCCACTTTTTCGATATCTAAAATTTCGAAAAACCGAAAAAGTGCAATAATTCATTACCAAAGACAGATAAAGCGATGAAACTTGGTAGGGAGTTGAACTTATGACGCAGAATAGAAAATTACTAAAATTTTGGATAATGGGCGTGGCACCGCCTACTTTTAAAAGAAGCTAATTTAAAAAATTTGCAAGCTGTAATTTAGCAGTCGTTGAAGATATCATGATGAAATTTGGCAGAACGATACTCCTATTACTATATATATGCTTAATAAAAATTAGCAAAATCGGAAAACGACCACGCCCACTTTAAAAAAAAATTTTTTTAAAGTAAAATTTTAACAAAAAATTTAATATCCTTTACAGTATATAAGTAAATTATGTCAACATTCAACTCCAGTAATGATATGGTGCAACAAAATACAAAAATAAAAGAAAATTTCAAAATGGGCCGCCCTTTTTCATTTAATTTGGCTATGATAATTTTAATGCCATAAGTCGAACAAAAATTTACCAATCCTTTTGAAATTTGGTAGGGGCATAGATTTTGTGACGTTATCTGTTTTCTATGAAAAGGGCCGAAATCGGTTGAAGCCACGCCCAGTTTTTATACACAGTCGTCCGTCTGTCCTTCCGCATGGCCGTTAACACGATAACTTGAGCAAAAATCGACATATCTTTACTGAACTTAGTTCACCTACTTTTCTGAACTCACTTTATCTTGGTATAAAAAATGAACGAAATCCGGCTATGACCACGCCCACTTTTTTGATATCAAAAATTACAAAAAATTAAAAAAATGCCATAATTCCATGGCAAATACGAAAAAAGTGATGAAACATGGCAATTGGATTGGTTTATTGACGCGAAATATAACTTTAGAAAAAACTTTGTAAAATGGTTGTGACACCTACCATATTAAGTAGAAGAAAATGAAAAAGTTCTGCAGGGCGAAATAAAAAACCCTTGAAATCTTGGCAGGTATTACATATATAAATAAATTAGCGGTATCCAACAGATGACGTTCTGGGTCACCCTGGTCCACATTTTGGTCGATATCTGGAAAACGCCTTCACATATACAACTACCACCACTCCCTTTTAAAACTCTCATTAATACCTTTAATTTGATACCAATATCGTACAAACACATTATAGAGTCACCCCTGGTCCACCTTTATGGCGATATCTCGAAACGGCGTCCACCTATGGAACTAAGGATCACTCCTTTTTAAAATACTCATTAACACCTTTCCTTTGATATCCATATTGTACAAACAAATTTTAGGGTCACCCCTGGTCCACCTTTGTGGCGATATCTCGAAAAGGCGACCACCTATACAACTACCACCACTCCCTTTTAAAACCCTCATTAATACCTTTAATTTGATACCAATATCGTACAAACACATTCTAGAGTCACCCCTGGTCCACCTTTATGGCGATATCTCGAAACGGCGTCCACCTATAGAACTGAGGCCCACTCCCTTTTAAAATACTCATTAACAGCTTTCGTTTGATACCCATAACGTACAAACAAATTCTAGGGTCACCCCTGGTCCACCTTTATGGCGATATCTCGAAACGGCGTCCACCTATGGAACTAAGGATCACTCCCTTTTAAAATACTCATTAACACCTTTCTTTTGATATCCATATTGTACAAACAAATTTTAGGGTCACCCCTGGTTCACCTTTATGGAGCTATCTCGAAACGGCGTCCACCTATGGACTAAGGATTACTCCCTTTTAAAATACTCATTAACACCTTTCATTTGATACTCATATCGTACAAACAAATTCTAGAGTCACCCCTGGTCCACCTTTATGGCGATATCCCTAAATGGCGTCCACCTATAGAACTATGACCCACTCCCTCATAAAATACTCTTTAATGCCTTTCATTTGATTCACATGTCATACAAACACATTCCAGGGTTTCCCTCGGTTCATTTTCCTACATGGTTATTTTCCCTTATCTTGTCACCATAGCTCTCAACTGAGTATGTAATGCTCGGTTACACCCGAACTTAACCTTCCTTACTTGTTATTGTTGGAGTGTTTATCATGCTATTCAAGATTATTTTTTGTTATAATTCTTAACTTTTTGTTATAATTCCATTTAGAAAGTAAAATACCATTGATACTAAGTCTTTTATATAAATGTGGGTGGTCCTTAACCAATGTCGTCAATTTTTTCTAGATATATTACCAGTTATAGGGAAAATATTTGGGCCCAATCTTATCACGATCCTGTAATTTTTCTTTGATTTATGGCTGCTTAGTCATAAAAGAGGCGGTGCCGCGCCCATTTTCGAAATTTTAAATTTTTTCCTATTTCTTGCTATAATGTTGGGAAAAGATATATAATTGATGTAAAGCTCTATATCTATCTCCATCAGACCTGTAAAGAAAAAGTACCAGTACAAGTATCAGTACCTCAGTACTTCGAAAAATGAGTACAAGTATAAGTATCGAAGTACTTGTAATTGAATTGTTGAAGTACAACTAAAGTATTTGTAAGTACTTTCGAAGTATTTTCATAAGTATTGAACAGTTTTGAAGCGGACCCACCAGTACCCTTACGATCACCTAACTTTGACAAAATGGTTGAAGAAGAGTTTTACAGGTATTTTAATGACACATCAACAGATTTCAATATGCTTCAGAGTTATCCTCTTATGAAGGACCTATCACTCAAAATGAATACGCCCTCAGCTTCCTCCGACCCAGCAGAGCGTTTATTTTCCTTAGCAGGCATTATTTATAGTCCTAGAAGGCAACCAATCACGGACTTTCCGTTTGAAAAGCTAGTACTAATGAAGGCAAACACAAAACTACTTTAATGTTGTTAGCTGTTGTACAGTTTATACTTATTTGATATGTAGTTTTACTTATTGTTGCTTTCTAATATAAATTTTACTCATATTTTGATTTTCCATTTATGAATCAAACTGACATATTTTATCAGAAAAAGTACTTTCGTGTACTTGCAAGTATTTCGTAAGTATGTCTACTTGTACTTTCGGATTCGAAGTACAAGTACTGCAGTACTACTACTTTGTACTTAGATTTGAAGTACTTGAGCACTTGTACTTATTTGGTACTAGTACAAGTATGTACTCAGTACTTTACAGGTCTGATCTCGAATCCTTTATACCAGTACAACCAACCGTTATGTTACCAAAGTTAATATACTCTGTGTGCAAGCAAGTAAGTGGTCATAAAGTCTGTTGACGTTCTGGCCGTTGACACTATGTCACCCCTACATTTTAAAAACAAAATTTTTTTTCAGAATTTCTGTTAAAGAGAATTATGAATTCAAGAGAGTACATAAAATGCAAAAAATTGCATTGAGTAGCCTTCTTATTGAAAATCTGCAACTAAGTATATAAAATATTATTTCACGCTCATTTATATTACCATACTTCTTTTTTACTTTTTATCATTTTTCATTTCGCACAATAGAATTTTATTAAAATTAAAAAGAAAATTAAAATTGAATTTGCATTTTGCGCTATGCCATTGCTTGTCAGTGGCGGCTGTATGTATGTATGTATGTATGTATGTATGTATGTATGTATAAATGAATGTTGAAGTGCCAGTAGATACTTACTTTTTCGAATGATTTATTTAAAACATTTTGGTACGCATGCCTATATGTACGCTGAGTGATTTTGCCAATGCAGTTTGTCACAAAAAAATTAAAAATATATACATAAAAAAAAAACCAACAAAAATATAATTAATGCAGCAACTTTGCCGTGGTGAATGTGGACGATTTGTATTGTGGTTTTTGTTTTTACTTTATATAATTAATGATATGTTTTGTTTTGTTGAAATGAATGACAGTTTTTGTATTGTTTTCAAAACAATTTACCAACCAATAAAAATTAAGAATTTTTAAACCAAAGTGCAGCAGGATTTATAACAATGAGTAATCAACGAATGGGTTTGCTAGTATTGTGACACATGAAAAGGGATGTGCTAATGTGTGTGCATATTAGACTGGGTCGATTTATAAACCGACATCGCGCCATCTATCGAAATGATAGGATTTGCGCTCAGGAAAAAAAGTTCCACTACGCAAACCCAAAAAAATTATTTTCGGGCCTGCGAAATAAAAATGGCGAAAGGTTAAATTTTCCGCCCAAAACACTCCCCAAAACCCAAAAATTATATATTTTTTTTTCAAAAAACTGTTATCGCCAACGTTTTTACAACAGTTTGTTGAAAAGAAAAAAAAAATACGTTTTGGGTTTTGGTGAGTGTTTTGGTTCAAAAAATTGACCTTTCGCTATTTTTTTTCGCAGGCTCGAAAATTATTTTTTTGGGTATGCGTATTGGAACTTTTTTTCCTGAGCCCAAATCCTATCGATAAATCGATGGCGCGATATCGGTTAACTTTCGTCCATACAAATCGACCCAGGTTAGTGCATATACAGCGAAGAATAAAAAATTAGCAGTGGCAATTTATATCAAATTTTGTAAAATAAATTCTTCTTATTTTATTTTCCATATTTTAAGAAAAACTTTCTATAAATTTTGTAATGTACATACATAAATTATGCAAACCAATCTAAAAAACAGTTTCGATAAAGTTTGATAGTTTAAGAAAATTTTGTAAAAACTTTAAACTTTTTGTTAAGAGTTCCCTGAATATTTTTTAGTATGCAGCTTTGTAGCCTAACCAATTTTAGTGTGATAAAGCACAAGTTTTAGTTCTCTCAAAAGTCGCCTTGATTTTTGACAATTTTTTTCGGAAGGGTATTTTATATACATAGAAGAAAATCTAAAATACCCTTCGGGAAAAATTGTCAAAAATCAATGCGAATTTTGAGAGTCCACTATCTTGTACTCTGTAAACTAAAATTATTGGGCTACTAAAATGCATGCTTAAAAAGTTCAGAGAATTTCAAATAAATTGATTTAAATGATTAAGCGGGGGTTGCCCTTTTGCTTTTAAATGTATGAAAAAATTTATTTGAAGCAAATTTTAATTTATAATTTATTTAATAATTTGGAAAAAATTGAAGCAATGTGATATCAGGACGGACAAGGCAACAGCTGTTTCGATTATACTTTGTAAAACTCTTCAAAGCCTTTTCTCCCGGGAGTGGGATTTGAACCCTCGTTCCTACGATGGTTGAAGTGTTACAAACGCATTCAGCTACGTCATGCCTTAGTTGTTGTAATCTTATCCCGATGGCCTTCCTTGCATATTTTATTCTTTTGCACAGTACATAATTTTTATGTAATCATGTGTTAAAATTATGATTGTTGGTAAGGCGGTTTAAAAGCAACTGATATTGTTTTTGTTCAAATAAATGTTTTCATACATTTAAAAGCAGTAAGGACAACCCCCGCTTAATTCATACAAATAGACAACATTGGTAAATTCTTTGTATTTTTACAAATAGAACAAAGCAAATACCAGGTTTGAAACTGCCACTAACAAAAAGCATAACTTTAACACTTGAATACATACAAAGTATGTACTGTGCAAAGGAATAAAATAGGCAAGGAAGGCCATTGAGATAAGATGACAACAACTAAGGTGTGACGTAGCTGAATGCTCTTGTAACACTTCAACCATTGTAAGAGTGCGGGTTCAAATCCCACTCCCGGGAGAAAAGGGGAGATTTAAAAGGCATAATCGAAACAGCTGTCGCCTTGTTCATCCTGTTGTTGTTGTTGTTGTAGCGATAAAGTTATTCCGCGAAGGCTTTGGGGAGTGTTATCGATGTGATGGTCCTTTGTCGGATACAGATCCGATACGCTCCGGTAACACAGCACCATTAAGGTGCTGGCCCGACCATCTCGGGAACGATTTATATGGCCACATTTAACCTTCAGATCATCCCTCCCTCCCCACCCCCAAATTCCATGAGGAGCTTGGGGTCGCCGGAACCTCGTCTGTTAGTGAAACAGGATTCGCCGTGGATAGGTGAGGTTGACAATTGGGTTTGGAGAAGCTACTAATTGCACTGGCAACCTGAAGGGTTGTGCTACGGGATTCAAGGGGTTGTGTAGCGCAATATATAGCTTCTCCAACCCAATTGTCAACCTCACCTTCGAGCGGCGAATACCGTTTCACTAACAGACGAGGCTCTGGCGCCCCAAGCTCCTCATGGAACTTGGGGGTGGGGAGGGAGTGATGGCCTGAAGGTTCAATGTGGCCATATAAATCGTTCCCGAGATGGTCGGGCCAGCACCTTAATGGTGCTGTGTTACCGGAGCGTATCGGATCTGTATCCGACAAAGGACCATCACATCGATAACACTCCCCAAAGCCTTCGGGGAGTAACCTAATCGCTACAACAACAACAACAGGGTTGTGCTACACAGCCCCTTGAATCTGGTATTTTAGTCGCCTCTTACGACAGGCATACCTACAGCGGGTATATGGTATATTCTGACCCCCTAACCCGCTGGGGACCTTGTTCTTCCTGATGTCACGTTGTTTAAATTTTTCCCAAATTATTCAATAAAAATGATTTAAGTTTTCTTAAATTTTAAATCTTTTGAGGTTAATTTGCATAGTTCCAAAAACTTTTTTCTTAAAATATTAAAAATAACAAGTAAGAAAGTCCAAGTTTGGGTGAAACCGAACATTACATATAACCAGCTGTGCACTTGAAACGCTGAAGTAGCAGTGGCTTTGAGGCGATTTCGCTCATTTTCATAGCAAACAGAAAAAGATATTCACTCCAAATTTCGATCGGATTGGGAGATTTTTGTTCGACATTTTTCAAATTTGTTTAAGTTTTGTTCTTAGCTCAACCATACCGCTACTTAGGTAGAATATTAGTCAAATGTAGTTAAATACCATAGAGTTATTGCAGACTTTGTTATCTTTAGGTACAGAAGGGGTGCTCCTTAACCGATTTTGTTTATCTTCACTCAGTCTATATAATTTGGCAAGGACAGTGTCTCTGCCAAACTTCAATTAATATCTTTAACGGCTTTTGATTTACCGATTTTTAAACTTCCAAATTTACTTCTTCTAAATGTGGGTGGTGCCTCGCCCATATTAAACATTTTTTTGGAATTTATGTTTTGCGTAACAAATCGAAACCAACTACCAAATTTCATTAGCTTAACGGTATTAGTTTTTTTTATGTTTGTTTGTTTTAATGGTATGTTCAATTTATACTTATTATCAAGAATTCATGAGCTTAACCGTGGCTTATAATAATTTAATATTAAATTATTATGTTTTTCTAAGAGAAACTGAAAAGAACGAAAGAAACATTTACTGGCATATTGCAATGGTACCATTTCAAAAACCGTCACGTATTCATCATCAGGCAATTTCGTAATGTTATCAAAGGTTTCGCCGTGATTCGAACCGCGAATCACACGCTGAAACTGCAGTTGCCTTAACTACTAGGATATCCTGCTTGTATTTGTTTCCTTGCTTAATTCAGTTTATCTTATTTCTACACTAACAACACAATTGAGACATTCTGTCTCTATTAATTCCTTCTCTCTTTTCAGTTTCTTTCTTTCTTTTCAGTTTCTCTTAGAAAAACATAATAATTGAATATTCAATTATTATAATCCGGTGTTAAGCTCATGAATTCTTAAGAATAGGTATTGGTATTAGTTTTTGAGTTATCGAATTTTTTCCATTTTTATAAATTTTCGATACCGAAAAAGTGGGCGTGGTTATCGTCCGCTTTTGCTCATTTTCAGTACCGATCTATTCTTGATCCAGATAAGTCCGTATATCGAATATGGTGAAGATATCTCAATATTTGGTCAGTTATCGTGGTAACGGACGGACAGACGGACGGACGGACGAACATCACTTAATCACATTTTTTTTCGATACTGCTAATTTTTATAAGTGGAAGTTTATATCTATCTCGATTCCTGTTCATTATTTTTTTCTATTTATCAATTGTATTATTTATAAATATTTTTTTTTTTTTGGCCGCGTCACTGATGGGCAGTGGTTTATGAAGCGTCGAGATCTATACCTGCTCAGCTACATAAGAAATATCATCAGCTGAGGGTAAAACTTAAATTAATAGGATATAGAAACAAAAATATACAGTATTAACGATTAAGAGAGATAAGGACAATCTTTTTTATAGAAAAAAGGGAGTCCGACATATCAAATGTGTTTGAGTGAGAGTTATTATAATCTTGGCACAAATACGGGAAAGGTTCGTTAAGTTCGAAATTCGTTCGACATTGTTTTAAAAGAAAAGGTTTTTAGTGTCTCGTAGTTCGACAGGGAACACTAAAGTTCATTTCGTTCAGAATAAATGGGCTTGAAATCGATCCTTTCAGTAGTTTTGTCATAAATATAACGACAAATATTTTCCTTCGATTAGCAAGAGTTGGAAGACGGATAAGTTTTAATCGATTAGTGTAAGAGGGAACATTAAATAAAGAGTCCCATTGAAGATTGCTTAAGGCAAATAGGAAAAACTATTTTTGTATTGATTCGGGACTGTCAATATGGACTTTAAAATGCGGATTCCAAACTATTGAGCCATACTCTAATATCAGTCTACCCAATGTTGTCAAGAGGGTTTTCGTAACGTAGGGCTCGCTAAACTCTTTTGATCACCCTTTCACAAATGCTAAACCACCTTTAGCTCTTTTGACAGTGGCACTTATATGAGAGTTGAAGCTAAGTTTGCAGTTCATTGTAACTCCCAAGTCTAAAAAACATTAACAATTTCAAGGTTTTGGTTGTTAATTTTGCAAGAAGCTGGTTTTAATTCCTACGCGAAAAACACATAAGTTTAAATTTTTGAAAATTAAGCGGCATGTGGTTCATATTGCACCAAGTACATTCTTCAATCGATGCCTAAGTCTTAAAAAGTTTTACATCATAAGGATACAACAAGATTTTAGAATATTTTATTGTTGCAGAGATATCGTTTATAAATAGAAAAACAAAATCGGGCCAAGATGGCTGCCCTGAGGAACACCAGAGGTGACACTAATGATACTCAAAAACATATTTGTAAAGTTTGCTCTTTGTGATCTGCTACAGAGATAGGAGGAAATTCACCGAGCGCGACTAGATTGAAAGACAAGCATATCGAGTTTATAGACAAGTAAAGAGTGGCATCCTTTATCAAATACTTTACTAATATCGGTGTGTATAACGTCGGAGTGAAGATCTTCTCTGCACCCGTTCGATATGTGAGTTGCGAACTCAAGTAAATTAATTATCCAATCAAAGTTGTAATACCCTGTGTACAAGTACAGCTGAGTATCAAAAATTTGAAAACATTTTTTTTATTACTATTTTTCTGTTCGATGCTGTATCTCTTGTCATAAGAAATAAATACTAAATTACGATGTAAAAATATTAGACTTAGGTTGTTATTGCTCATGACTAAGTATAATGTGCATATAATAAATAAATTAAATATAATTTATACAACCTGCCTTAAAAATTTGTATATTAATATATATATATATAATAGAGCGGGTCAAATTGTATGGATGGATTTTTTTTTCATCAGGAATATAACAAAAACGTAATCTACAGATGATTCTAAGAATAATTGCTGAAGACACCATAGCTCTAAGTCCGATTTCGACTCCCGCACTTTTGCAAAATAGATATTTTGCCATATGAACATAGGGTTTGGCCAAAAACTTTGCATAGCTTCTGATCGAATTATAGGGAAAATATCATATCGGGCTTACTTTAAAGGTATTTTACGTACATTTATCTGTATTAAGTGTTTTTGAATTTTAGTAGAGATATCAGGCTTAAATTATGAGAAATTAGCCTGAAATGAACTTTTAATTATTATATTATCATTTTTAACAAATATCTTATAGAAAATTTGTTTCCTTTACAGCAGTTTACAGTTTTTCTTTTTCGTATTCGTTTTAGTAGAAAAAATAACCCCTATATTTTCAAGTAATAAGCAAAAAAGCACAGCTTTTATAATTCTAATGTAATTTATTTAAAAAATTATTTTTTTACTTAGAATAAACCATTTTAACGTATTTTTCAAAATAAAATTAATGTTACGTTATTATTAAAAACTGTCAATAGATCAATTAATTGCGATGGAGAATCAGCTAATACTGGAATAGAAAATGGTGTTATAAGAATTTTTGAAAAGCATTCAAATTGACCACTGAACTGGTTTATATGTTTGCTTCATTTCAATGAATTACCATTTGGTCATTTATTCAGAGCATTAGATAAAACAGTCACGAGTGGACCAAGAGCAGCAAGTGGCAAAATATTCAAAGACTTTCAAGACTGTGCATGTATGTGAAACATATAAACCAGTGCAGTGGTCAATTTGAATGCTTTTCAAAAAGTCTTATAACACCATTTTCTATTCCAGTATTAGCTGGTTCTCCATCGCAATTGATCTATTGACAGTTTCTAATAATAACATAACATTACTTTTCTTTTGAAAAATACGTTAAAATGGTCAATTCTAAGTAAAAAAATAATTTTTTAAATAAATTACATTAAAATTATAAAAATTGTGTTTTTTGCTTATTACTTGAAAATGTAGGTTTTTTTTGAAAATTCTATTCTATTTTCTACTAAAACGAATTCGAAAAAAGAAAAACTGTCTGAATGACAGTTGTTGCAAATGTTCTTAGCTTATTTTAGTGGTAAAGAAAAAAATTGTTCCATCAGAAATTTGTTAAAAACGCTAATATAGTAGTTAAAAGTTCATTTTAGGCTAATTTCTCATAGTTTAAGCCTAATATCTGTACTAAAATTCAAAAACACTATAGATATTAATACAGATTCTGAAATGTACGTAAAATACCTTTAAAGTAAGCCCAATAAAATATTTTCCCTATAACTCTTTCAGAAGCTTTGAAGATTTTTTGGCCAAACCCTACATTCATATGGCAAAATTTCTATTTTGCAAAAGTCGGGAATTCGAAATCCGACTTAGAGCTATGGTGTATTCAGCAATTTTTCTTAGAATCATCTTTGGATTACGTTTTTGCTATACTCCTGACGGAAAAAAAATTTGACCCGCTCTAATGTATATATATATGCACACATGCATGTGAATATACAATTTCACTACATTTAACTATGTAAGCTATATACGTACATATTTTATTTATAAGAATTCATAAAAATTTTAGGTGGGTGCATTCACGAAAGAATTCTAAAAGTTTTCTATATTTAAAAATTTATTATTTAAATTAAATAAACCTTGAAAAGTCTTTCTCATTTGTTTTAAAATTATGTTGTATATATATATATATTTATTTATCTATATGTCGTGCTCTATAAATATTTCCTATTAACAGCGTCATTCCAAAAACCAACTAACAAAAAATTATTTGAAATGATCGCCCACCTGCCACTTGTTGACACCAATTCTTTTTAAAGTTGTATGACTGTTTTTTAACTAAAGTTGAAATTTCTCATCAAAAAACTGCCAACACGAATTTCGCAAAAAATGTTTGAGTAAAATTTATGTAGGCATTTTTAAATTGACGACGAGGTCTAAGAACCGAATAGCGTGCTAATCGGTTCAGTATTCGATTTTAAATCCAAACATATTAACAGTATTTTAAAGCTTGAATTGCTCTTTTCTAACTGAATACCACTTACGAAGTTTCAAAACATGAATAGCTCCCTAGAGCAAGTTAAGTAGGACTATATTTAAACAGCTTGTGTCAAACGGGCTTATCGAACGCTAAAAGCGATCTAAGCTAAATTATTTGCGCCAAATTAACTGGCACTGTTTCCTATTAAGTAAGGGGCAGTAGTTGCATACAGCTCTGCTTAGGGTATTAATGAACAAAGAAAAAGTGATGATAAAAAGTTGTTTACTTTGCGATAGCATATCGATAATTTACCGATAATAAATGGATAATTTTTAGATAAGTAATTAACTTCATTTCTTTCCCTTGATTTCCTGTCCTTTTCATTACTTTTGTTTCCTTTCATTTCCTTTCCTTTCCTTTCCTTTCCTTTCCTTTCCTTTCCTTTCCTTTCCTTTCCTTTCCTTTCATGATCTTGACTCATAAGCGACTGAACTACCCGAAATTCGAGACACTCTCTGTGAATAAGCATTAGAAAAAGCGAAGTCTCTTTGTGAAAAATGGATATTTATATAGTAAAACGTGTAAGAAGGCGCCGCAAAATGCCCGGAGAATCGGCTAGAGTTGTAAGAACTTGGGTGAATTTTATAACACTGATTTCGATGGAATATAACTTTTTATCGAAATATGTGACTGCAAAATATTACTTCGCAGTTGAAAAAAAAATTGAACCTAAACTCCGTTAGAATTACATACTTTTATAATCTCGTGTGGAGAAGATGTTTTTTCAAACTTGCGAGTGACACTTCAAATACTCTGTTGTTGTTGTTGTTGTTGCAGCGATAAGGACACTCCCCGAAGGCCTTGGGGAGTGTTGTCGATCTTGATGGTACTTTGCCGGATGCAGATACGGTACATTCTGGTAACAAGCACCATAAAGGTACCAGCCTGACCATCTCGAGAACGATTTGGTATGACTACATGAAACTTTATAGGTCATACCGCCCTCCCACACCTAGATCCATCAGGAGTTCGGGGTCGCCAGAGTCTCGGCTGTTAATGAAACCGGATTCGCAACGGGTAGGTGAGGTTGGCAATTGGGTTTGGAGAAGCTATATATTGCGTTGGCAACCCCTTGAAGCAATTTGGCATTTTAGTCGCCTCTTACGACAGGCATACCTACCGCGGGTATATTCTAGGCCCCCTAATCTGCTGGGGGTCTTCAAATACAAAAAAAAAATGTAAGGCGCGATAACCTCCGAGAGATTTTAGGCCAAGCTTCACTTCCTTTGGTGTGATGGTAGCGTGCTCCGCCTACCACACCGTATGCCCTGGGTTCAAACCCCGGGCAAAGCAACATCAAAATTTTAGAAATAAAGTTTTTCAATTAGAAGAAAATTTTTCTAAGCTGGGTCGCCCCTCGGCAGTGTTTAGCAAGCGCTCCGGGTGTATTTCTGCCATGAAAAGCTCTCAGTAAAAACTCATCTGCCTTGCAGATGCCGTTCGGAGTCGGCATAAAACATGTAGGTCCCGTCCGGCCAATTTGTAGGGAAAATGAGGAGCACGACGAAAATTGGAAGAGAAGCTCGGCCTTAGATCTCTTCGGAGGTTATCGCGCCTTACATTTATTTTTATTTTTTTATTCTCTTCCTATTTGCATCGTGCTCCTTTTAAGTTTTCCTACAAATTGGTGGGACGGGAGCTACTTGCTTTATGCCGACTTCTAACGGCATCGACAAGGTAAGTTTCCACTGAGAGCTTTTCATGGCAGAAATACACTCGGAGGGCACTGCCGAGGGGCGACCCTGCTTAGAAACATTTACTTATAATTGAAAAAACTTATTTCTAAAATTTTGGTATTGCTTTGACCGGGGCGTGGACCCAGGTTCTTCGGTGTGGGAAGCAGAGCACGCTACCATCACACCACGGCGGCCGCCAAATACTCTTGACTATTTCAGTATCAATTGCTAGCTGCGAACATTCATTCAGCAAATTAAAACTGATTTTGACATATTTACGATCATCGATTGGCAAGGTCGCCTAAGTGACCTAACATTATTAAGTGTGGAAAAAGAAAATTTTGAAATGATAAATTTTGATGATACCATTGATATATTTGTACATAGATATTGATTTTACTAATGTATTATAATCATATTATTATTAAATATGGTTTTAAGTCTACTTATAGGTGATATCTTCAGCTTACGACTTTATTGGTTTATTAATTTTTGAAAATATACAATTATATTGTTTTGGTAATAATGGAGACGGAGGTGACCCCCAAATATATGTATTTCCCCGGGCGCAAGAAAACTTCACTATGCCACAAATTTTTCGAAGAATTTAAAAGAGATAGATATACCTACATATTTATCTTATAATTAAGCTGTTAGAAACGTGCAAATATAAAAAGTTGGACCTTGATTGCATACTGACAAAATATACTAAAATACATATAATTGGAAATGTATGAAATCGGAGAAAAATATTCCTTCTTTAGCGCGAAAGAAAATCATAAATCGAATAAAAAAACGTTGTTAAAACTCACAAGCACAAATAAAATCTGTATTCAACTTCAAACTTCAATTATCTGTCAAATACATTGGGGAAAGTTCAGAGTAATCTCTATATCTACAACATTTGTAGATGTATGTATGAACATTAGGGTGTTTTAACTATGCATTTATGTATGTACATTAACCTGGGTCGATTTGTATGGACGAAAGTTAACCGATATCTCGCCATCGATTTTTCGATATGATTTGTGCTTAGGCAAAAAACTTCCACTACGCATACCCAAAAAATAATTTTCAGGCCTGCGAAATTTTTTTTTTTTTGGTTTTTGATTTTTAAGGTTTTTTTCATGACCTACTAAAAAAATTTTCAAATTTTCATATGTATATCCTGTCCGACCCAAAAATGTCCACTAAAAACATTGTGTCGGTAACAGTTTTTTGAAAAAAAAAAAAAAAATTTCGCAGGCTCGAAAATAATTTTTTTGGGTATGCGTAGTGGAACTTTTTTTCCTGAGCCCAAATCTTATCGAAAAATCGATGGCGCAATATCGGTTAATAAATCGACCCAGTCTAATGTACATACTTTGCAGTATTTAATTGCAGTCTGTATTATTTCATATGTAAATTTATTTTTGTTGAATAGTAATTACAATTACCTCATAAGTTTTTTAAGTGTTGTAAATGATTTATACTCGGCACCTAATTAAAGCTCGATTTGCACTACACATACGTCGCATTCATAACTCCGACGTCATTCATTTTGGAAGCAGAGCTCCAACATTACCCTTGAAAGTATTGTTTGTAGCCAATGTCATCATGCAATTTTTATTACCTTAACAACTTACTTTTGGCGATCGTTTTATTCCTATAGGCTAGGTCAGGTTGAACTGGCCGGTCCACGAGGAGCTCACATAGACTGAATGAGTCCGTAGTGTTACCAGAAGTTTATTTAAGGACCATATTGAAAAATCTTATAAAAAACCAGGACCTATGTTATAAAAAAACTCTGTCCTCTTGGCAAATACTAGAAGCTTTCTAGGACCTATGCCACTTGCTGGTTATAGATCTGACAGCTATATAAATCTTAATATGTAGCTGGAGTCTTAGCTTGGCAAGCGCAGGACTCGAGCACACAATGTGCTCGATCGTTTCCCTTTCCCACATCGCACTTGCTACATCTGCTATCAAGGATCAAGCATAATTTAAAGGCATGTGACGCCAGAAGGCTGTTTCCAGTCAGAATACCTATCATGAGTCTACAGTCCTCCCTTTTTAATGATAGAAGTAACTTGTTAGTCAAAGGTTGTAAGACGTACACATAATCTTCCACACTTTACAGCCACGCACTTGGATCCACACCTTTCCCGCTTGGTCGATCCAGTGCATCTTTCGCCTTCTCATAATATCGAACAATCTAATTGTGACGTCTACGAAGCAAGCTTTAAGGGATGCGCCCATTTTAGCAGGTTCATCCGCTTTTTCATTCCCATATATTCCCATATGTCCTGGGACCCAATATAGACATATGCTTTTCCCTGTCACGATTCTTTCCAGGGGTCGCTTACATTTTAACACACTTTTAGATGCTGTGCTATGCGAGATACAGTAAGTACCTTCCATCTCTATATTTTTGTTTATCTGTTTGCGTCTGTTTGAAACTTTTTCTCAGTTCTCGATTTCGATGCAAATAAGGGAAAATAAAGGTTTAGTTCAGAATGAAATATCAGCCAATAATATGACTCGCTCTTAAAATTTAAAGCATGTCCACACGGCATCTAATTAGGGCGTGAAATAATTCACTACCGCTAAATGTAATGCCCACACGGTGCTCTTGAGTAATTCGTCAGTGGTTCGAAAGCAGCAATCCATCATGTTTTTAGAGCTGAAACATTTTCCTTTTTTTCTTCAATTTTATTTTAGTGTGTGTCAGATTTCGATAAACTCTGGATTAAAATTGGAAAATAATCGTGTTTACCGTTGTCAGCAGCTCAGTTCAAAACGAACTAACTCTGAACGACATTATGCACTGACGTAGTTCCCCACGCATTTCGCCACGTATTTCGAGGCTGAACGACGGTTTAGAGTGAACATTGCCAGCAAAGGGGCAGAGTTAAACTCGACGTTAACTGTAGTTTAAACTGGTACTGAAAAACCATGCATGAATGATATAAGCTTATACTATTTTCAGAGTAAAATTTAGTTAAGGGTTAAAGGCATTCGAAACAAAAAGTTGACACCCAAGGTTTTTTAGAAAAACGTGGACTGTCTGTCTTGTCTTCATACAAACTAAAAAAGTAGCAAAAATTAGCTCATAAATTTGAATTTATGTTTAAAGGGATCTCAATATAATATTTTTTTCTCTGAAAATACCTTCAGAACTTGTTACTTGGTTATTTGATATTCGATTTTTTAACAGATATGCCATTTTAATAGTCTTAGGAACACTTTAATTCCTTTTTATGTTTTTCTGAGATCCACCGTCTTCTTAACATAATGTGGGGAATGTTGACATCACTAGGCTGTTAGTAAATAATCACGCAAGAACAAAAACATGGATCAGCCACTCTTATATACATGTCCACGTTAAAGCTAGCAACACTTATGTAGAAGGCGACGAAGAGATATCTCATCCCCCAGCGGGTTAAGGTGTCAGAATATACCCGCGGTAGGTATGCCCGCGTAAGAGGCGACTAAAATACCAGATTCAAGAGTCTGTGTAGCGCAACCCTTCAGGTTGCCAGGGCAATATATAGCTCCTCCAAACCCAATTGTCAACCTCACCTATCAGCGGCGAATCCTGTTTCACTAACAGACGAGGCACTGGCGATCCCAAGCTCCACATGGAACTTTTGGGTAGGGAGGGAGTTATGGCCTGAAGGTTTAATGAGGCCATATAAATCTTTCCCGAGATGGTCGGGCTGGCACCTTAATGGTGCTGTGTTACCGGAGCGTACCGGATCTGTATCCGGCAAAGGACCGTCACATCGATAACACTCCCCAAAGCCTTCGGGGAGCAACCTTATCGCTACAACAACAACAATAACAAGAGATATCTCACACGCACATATATGTAGCCATCAGCCGAAGTAGTTACTCACACATACACACGCATATGGCCATAAACTACAAATATACACGTATTTAGCTCGTAACCAAGCATGAGCTACAAGAGTTCTAGAAAGTGAAACGTTTAGACCTTTGGAGAAATGTGCAGACGAAGCAACAGGGAGTATAAAAACAGCGCAAGCTGAGTAATAACCAGTCAGTTTTGATTTAAGCACGCTATTGATTGTGAAGTGTAATCGTGAAGTATTACTCCCAAAGTAACCTAAATAAAGACCAGTTTGTAATACTGAATATTACAGTGATTTATTCAACAGTTTAGCGATTCGGACGTTAGCTGAAACCTTCTGCTAAGCGGAATTTCCCTAAATTCGTTACAATAGTCTTTTTTAATTGCTTCAGTTTTATATTTATTCTATGATATCTGTACGAAATTGGTGAATGGTGTATTCCGTTTTTGAGTAACTTTCTGTCGAGCTAGAGACTTGAAGCATTGAACGTAATTTAAAGACCTATTACAATGCTTTAGTTAGGATAAGCAATTGGAACAGATGGTGCAGGGGTCGAGATATTAAGAGATCTTTAGGAAATCCCTAAAAAAGCTACACATTTGAAATTGCACTTCAATATCACACTAATATCGGACAAACGGAATAGTTGGTCCTATGCCAGAGCTTCGAAACAGGTCCTGGGCGAATAATTTTAAATTAACGGAAGGGGTTGGGTCTGCTGTTTACTGTGCCGATCCAGAAACAAGTAGATCCTATAGGCTGCCATATTACTGTAGCGTCTTTCAGATGGAAATTGTAGCCGTGTAGAAATTCTGCAGAAATACTGGAGGAGGCGTGCTTAAGCTGCAGTCACGTCGGCGGCGGTTAAGCAATTATCTCATACAGTACTTTATCAAGAAGTGTCCTGGAATGCATAGAAGCACTGGAAAAACAACGCGCAGGCCGGAACATTAACCTTTGCTGAGCTCCTGGTTATAAAAGGTTTGAAGGTAACAAAAAGATCGACGAGTTGCCAAAAGAGAGTGCAGCACCCACTGAGACGACGGTAGACATCCCAATACATTTGGCGGAAATGAAAAGGAGACAGGAGTTACATATGATCCATCAAGAAAGAAAGGCATAGACAGAAGCGCAGTTCTGCACAGTTTCCAAGATTGCAAATCCTGCGATATAAGACTTACAAAGTGGCTTATATCTCTGAAGAGAGGAAATTTTTAAGGTTGGTTTAAGGTAATATTGAGCTTTTGCAAGACCAAAATAATAACATATCAGGTACTAAGATCGGTTGCCAATAATGCTTTTGAAAACAAAAAATGATTTTGACTGTGTAGAAAAATATTTATTTCGTGTCCTTCAATTTTGGAGTCGATATTTGCAAATTTTTTCGACCCCGTCTACAACATATTTTAAGAATTTCCCGAATGTTCCGATCTTACTATGCTCATTATCATGATATTTGCATGCGATCGAATCCAATTGCCCTAATGTTGGCACAACTACATACTCATAAACATTTTTTCTTCTTCAAACGATAGCAAAGTTTAATCTTAGATTCTTGTATGTCCTCGCTGTAGGACTATGTATGCATACAAAAAGGCATATAAAATAATAATAATAATAATAGGAATAATATGCAGGTACTGGTGGCAGAAGTTTCACACGAATTCAATTGTTTATTTGATTTTGTGTCGACAGTTCAACTTTTACTGCTTAAACTTTCTGCTTATAATTTCTTGTTCTTGTTTCGTTATTATTTGCCGCCTTTTATACAATAAAAATTCTCAATGCAAATTAATGTATGTGTGTTCATATGTATGTGTGTGTGTCACTATAGAAGTTCAATTTGGTTATATCCATTTGATTTTATGTTGTTGCTGCACCGTTCACTTAACTTTTATGATTATATTCTGGCATTTGTAAATGGAACAAAAAAATTTTGTTGAAAGAAAAAATTAAGGTACTTGAAAATAACATAAAACTCCGATACATAAAATATGCTTAAGAGTACATATGAACACGCCTTAATACATTCAAACAATGTACATATTTGCATAGAACCATATGTGCTTTTGTGCTAATAAATAAATTTGTATGTAATAAAGCTTCGAAATATGTTTTTTTTTATACTCAGCTTACCAGAGCTCACAGTATATATTAATTTTGTTCGCATAACGGTACCCCGTAACGGCATAAGCTAATCGAGATAGATATAGACTTCTATATATCAAAATGATCTGGGCGAAAAAAGAAATTCATTTAGCCATGTCCGTCCGTCCGTCTGCCCGTAAACACGATAACTGGAGTAAATTTTGAGGTATCTTAATGAAAATTGGTATGTAAGTTCCTGGGCACTCATCTCCGATCGCTATTTAAAATCAACAAAATCGGACTATAACCACGCCCACTTTTTTGATATCGAAAATTTCGAAAAACCAAAAAAGCGCGATAATTCATTATCAAAGACGGATAAAGCGATGAACCTTGGTAGATGGGTTGACCTTATGACGCAGAATAGAAAATTAGTATAATTTTGGACAATGGGCGTGGCACCGCCCACTTTTAAAAGAAGGTAATTTAAAAGTTTTGCAAGCTGTAATATCGTAGTCGTTGGAGATATCATGAGGAAATTTGGCAGGAACGTTTCTCCTATTCTATATATATGCTAAATAAAATTAGCAAAATCGGATGACGTACACGCCCACTTTAAAAAAAAATTTTAAGTCAAATTTTAAGAATAAATTTAATATCTTTACAGTATATAAGTAAATTATGTCAACATTCACCGCCAGTAATGATATGGTGTTACAAAATACAAAAATAAATGAAAATTTTAAAATGGGTGTGGCTCCGCCCTTTTTCATTTAATTTGTCTAGAATATTTGTAATACCATAAGTCGGACAAAAATTTACCAATCCATGTAACATTTGGTAAGGCCATTGCTTCTATGATGATAACTATTTTCTGTGAAGATGCGCGAAATCGGTTGAAGCCACGCCCAGGTTTTATACACAGTCGACCGTCTGTCCTTCCGATCGGCCATTGACACGATAACTTGAGCAAAAATCGACATATTTTTACTGAACTTAGTTCACGTACATATCTGAACTCAATTTACCTTGGTGTCAAAAATGTGCCAAGTCCGACTATAACCACGCCCGCCTTTTCGATATCGATAATTTCGCAAAATTAAAAAAATGCCATAATTCTATACCAAATGCGAAAAAAGCGATGAAACATGATGATTGGTTTGGTTTTTGACGCAAAATATAATTTTAGAAAAAACTTTGTAAAATGTGTTTGACACCTACCATATTAAGTAGAAAAAAATGAAAAAGTACTGCAGGGCGATGTCAAAAGCTTTTGGAATCATGGCAGGAATACTGTTTGTGGTAGTACATATATAACTAAATTAGCAGTACCCGATGATGTTCTGGGTCATCCTGGTCCACATTTTGGTCGATATCTCGAAAACGCCTTCACATATACAACTAAGAGCCACTCCCTTTTAAAACCCTCATTAATACATTTAATTTGATACGCGTATCGTATGAACATATTCTATAGTCACCCCTGGCCCACCTTTATGGCGATATCTAGAAAAGGCGTCCACCTCCCTTCCATTTAAAATACTCTTTAATACCTTCCATTTGATACCCATGTCATACAAACACATTCCAGGGTTACCCTAGGTTCATTTACCTACATGGTGATTTTCCCTTATTTGGTCTCCAAAGGTCTCAGCTGAGTATGTAATGTTCGTTTACACCCGAATTTGGCCTTCCTTACTTGTTTGTTCTTATTTTAAGAGCCGGAAGGGTATAAATGGCAACAAATTGTTTATTTATTTTGGGGGGTTTTTAATGCTGCGGTCTGACTGAAAATTAGCCGGTTTGTGCGTTTTTCGTTTTTGTTTTTGTTGTTGTGTGTTTTATGTTATTTTTCATTTGCTCATTTCCATTTTTCCCAATTTTTATTTATTTTTTTTATTTTGCGTGCGAGTGATTTGACGATTAATTTCAATTATGTCGTAATATATTATTATTTTTTGTTGCTTCAAAATTTTTCGTTGCATAAGAAATATTTTCAATGAAAATTTTAAATAAAAAACGAAAAGGTCAACAGCTTTTAAAGTTTTTATGATATGGGTTAAATGAAAATGTTAGACTCTTGCGATGTTTTCTAAAAATAAAAAATAAATATTGTATTTTATTTTTTTTATTTAAAAAAAAAACTGTCGAATGTTAAAATTTGTGTGCGTAGATGTGATGGTCTCTATACGCAAAAAGCATTTGGCTGATTTATGTGATTGTAAAATACTGCCTCAATAAAAAACATATTCGTGTAAGAGAATGTTTAAACTAAATTTTTGTACATTTGTATATGTGACCCGGTCTATGAAAAGGTGGCTTATGACTCAAAAAAAAATTTCGAGAAACAGCTGTTAAAGATAAACAATGCATTTCTTCAGTTTCTTAGTAGTAGTAATTTTTTTGAGTCATAAGCCACCTTCTCATAGACCGGGTCACATATACTATACATATACTATTAAGTGTCGCCCGGTGTCGAAAATTCGACCAATCCAATTTCTAACATAAGGGATATCAAAACTTGAGCCTGTGCGGTGATTTCAAGATACAAATCTTTCTTTATTTGAGATGGGCCAAAATCTTTTCCGTAAATTCTACTCTTCTGTATAGCACGATGTTGTTGTTGATGTTGTATTAATGATAAAGACACTTCCAGAATGTTTTGGGGAGTGTTATCGATGTTGATGGTGCATGGTCGGATATAGATCCGACATGTTCCGGTAACAAAGCACAATTAAGGTACTAGCACGACCATCTCGCCAACGATTTATATGACCACATTAAACCTTCTGGGCCAACCCGCCCTCCATCCTCTAGTTCCGTGAGGAACTTGGCGTCGGCAGGGCCTCGCTTGCTAAACATGTGTATGATACGTTCATATTTGTAAAAGGATTCCCCTCGCGCGGGTGAGGTTAACAATTTTGGTTGCAAAAGCTTTGAAGCTATAAAGCTTTGTATTGCACTTATCAACCCCTTGACTGCCTGTATAACACGAAGTTCATGTCGAACTGTCTCTGATCACTGTCTTTGTAGAAAACTTACAACCTACTTACTGGCACTCGGAGAACAACCTATTTAGTGTCGTTTTCTCGACTGTCTGCTAAAATATATCTCTTCAATTTCATTTACTGCAGTACCCGTTCTATTTATTCTAGCGACAAAGTTCAGGCAGTCAATCCACCTGTTAAATTTATTCGATTCGACAGCGCCATCTTTTTTTTTTATACTCAAGAAACAGCTGATTGCTACGTGTAAATTTTTCAGATCCTGTTTTAAGACACTGCAACCGGTTTTGTATTAGTTTTTTTTTAATTATTCCACTACCTATTTCATCCTCTGTTCTAAGCTTTTTTACCTTTTTTCATAAAGCTCACATAGTTTCAGAACAAAATATTTTTATTTTTTCAATTAATTTTGACAGTCTCTTATAATCCATTCGCAGCGCTGCCGCACATCCGCAATAATTTGATAAATATTTAACTGAGAAAAAAAAATCGAAATTATCAGGTTGACAAATTTATCTGCCAGTTGCGTTATCCCCACATTAACAGGCAGTCGTGAAAACGGACCTACAATAAGCTTAAGCATGCGAATCGGATATGCCTAAACGAAGTTGCATATCTTTGGTATTATTTATTGTAACAAGTTTTGGAAATTCTGATTATTTTGCAGCTTCTGTTAACGTTCGAATCTCTGAAATGTCGAATATTTAGTTTAGCAAAATATTCTTTATTTATACTACTTTGGGAGTAACACTTCACAATAACAATTATCGCGTATTTCACTAATAGCGTTTTTAAATCAAACTGATTCCTTATTACCCAGCTTGCGCTGCTCTTATACTCTCGGATACCTCGTTCACCCATTTATCTTAAGGTCTAGACTTTTCACGAGCAGCTGCTTATTTATGTCTCCTTTATGTATCTGAAATTTGCGTTTTTCATCTAGTTATATGTGTGTGTAGGTGTGAGTAACAACTTCTTCTCTTAGCAGCCGACTACATATATGTATGTGAAATATTCTAGTTGCTGTTAGCTTGGCAGTTTACATGCAAATGTTAAGACGACCTTTCCGTAATTAACTCATGGTCTAAACATATTTAGGGTGGAGTTTTACCTTTTTAGGTTTGTTAGAGTTAATCAATGTAACATCAAATTATCCAAAAATTTTATTAAACTGTTTTTAATAAATGCACGATGCTATTTTAAATTAAAATTCCTGCTGGAATGCTCATGCTCTCGTTCTCACTAATACACATACATTTAAATTTTTGCCGACCACTGGTTTACATATATGTACATATGTGTGGCTGATTACTTTGCTATTGTATTGCATTTATTTACTAGAGGCATAGTGATGTATAGAACTGCTAATATTTGCCAAAGTATTTATGTATATGATAATATAATTGTTCTTTGTGCAAGACTTCCAATATTGACAATTTTCAACGAATATCAGTGAAGTAGATTCAGTAGTTATATACACATGGAAATTTGAATTTGTATGGAAATTCCACATGCCTTTTTCTCGTTTAGCCTAATTTTTGTTAAAACTTTTATAATAACAAAATTTTAACCATACGAATCTGTACAGCAGCTATGCAGTATGGAAATCAAAATTGTATGGGACGTGGAACACTTCTTTTTTCAATTCCTCCACTGATATAATACCGATGTTGGGCATCCGCCTGCCAAGCATCATTGCCCTGATACTAGAGTTGGTAAATATCCGTGTACCTGCGATTTTGTCACAGCTACTGAAATATCATAGTACACTTCAGCGACAGCTTACGAGGAATATTCGTGACTTATTTGCCGTCTTCCAGTGAGCTTGACAGTCCTGGCTCACGCTCAATTCTCACAGGAATGCTCTGGATCATTGAGAGACTTGAGAAGCAGATGTCGTGAAATTTTCGCACACGTGAAATGTGATAGGCAGATGTCGCCGCTGTTTTTCATTTAACTCATACGGCGAAAGACTAAGCTGAGACATCTATTTTTGGAAAATTAGGTTTATTAAAGGCAGCGTTGCCAAACTAAAAAGAAGTAATTAACAAATTATCTGGCTCACAAATTGAACCAGACTTTTATCTGGATTTTTCTGGCTCAAATCGTTGTTGTTGCATTTACATGCAAAATTATTTATCTGGCTCAGGATTTTGCCACCGGATGATGGTTATTGCCTGTGACAGCACTTATTTCCCGTTACCAATCACAGACTCAAACATAGCTCTCATCACAGGAACAAATACAATGAGCAAGTTATTTAAGCTGCGACTGAATAACAGTAGATGTCCCAAAAAATTACGCAGAGTTTGTTATTCGCAACACAATCCGCAGGGGAAAATATAAAACTGAGGTAATTTATATGACAGCATGACACTGCTAATACGTGTCCAAAAATATCGAGGAAGGTGTCAGAAGACGCGTATTGACCTCGACAACAATAATCCGTAGGCGGAAAATACAAATTTTAGCTCGTTCAAAAAATATTAACGAAAAACCGGAAAATGGCCCGGAGTGCTCCGAAACCGGTTTGGAGACATAGTTTTGGTCTCCGCGCCAAACACTTATGTTCAGAATTTTTTTTGTGGGTATCACAAAATCTTCAAAATTACAACAACCACATGAAAATTTTCAATTTCTTTCGCAAACATCTCCCGACAGACCCAACATTTTTATTTTCCGCCTTTGGATTATTGTTGTCGAGGTCAATACGCGTCTTTTGACAGCTCTCTCGATATTTTTGGACGCGTATTAGCAGTATCATGCTGTCGTATAGAATCACCAAAACTGATTCCTGTTGGCGTGGTATTTGTTTTTTTTTTTTTCAGTCACAGTCACGATTAAAAGCCGCTGTGACGGAGAGGTCACAATCACAGATAACATTGTTCCTCAAAAATCACGGGATCAGTCAACATTACCTGATACTACTAACCTCAGATATATTTGAAATTTCATATGTTACTTTAAATATGAGACGTCATGCCTCTTAAATACCAAAACTACCCCCTATGCAGTTAAGAGCTCTTTTTCCTACAAATCGGTGTATATTTCACCCAAATCGGCCAAACAGTGCGTCCAAAAAAGGAGTTGGAAAATTTGCGTGTGGCGTATTTATATATAGATAGATAAGAAGGAAGGGTTTCTCAGTTCGGATGTACCGGATTATTAAATACTTAGAGCTTCTATCGTATAGTTAATTTAGCTTCAGTTTCCTGACAAAGTATTATCAAAGGCGGGCGTGTTTATTAAATAGTTTCACGCGACAGGTAGGTTAGGATAGGTTGTACTAGCCGGTCAATAAAGACCTCGCATAGACTGAATGTGTCCATATTGTTACCAGAGTTTGTTTGACGACCAAACGGAAGAATTCCAATCAGGTTCCAGGACATATGTTATAGAATACCTCCGTCCTATTGGCAAATACTAGCAGTTTTCTTGGACCCAGCTTAATTGCTGCCTCAAGATCTGGCTACTCTGCCACCCCTAATAGCTGGAGCCTTGACCTGGCGAGCGCAGGACATGAACACAGAACGTGCTCAACCGTTTCTTCCTGCAGCTCACACTTCCTACACTTTCCGTTACTGATGAGGCCTAACTTGTAAGCATGTGACGCCAGAAGGCAGTGGCCAGTCAGTATGCCCATCGTGAGCCTTAATTCTTCTCTCTTCAGGGATATGAGCCACTTTGTGAGTCTAATATCGTAGGCTTTCCACATGAAATTAGAAATTTTGCAGCCCTACGCTTTTGTCCACGCCTTTCCTGCTTGATGGATCATATGCAATTCCTGCCACCTTTTGATTTCTCCCAAACGGATTGGGACGTCTATCGTCATCTCAGCAAGTGTTGCATCCTCCTTTGCCAACTAAACGGCCTTTTCGTTACCTTCTATCCCTTTATGACCGGGAACCAAGTAAAGATGTATGGTCCGGCCTGAGTGAAGTTTTTCCAATGCTTCTTTGCATTCCAGAACACTTCTTGATGAACTACTTTGTGACATTGTTGCTTTAATCGCAGCCTGACTATCAATATATAAATTCCTCCAGAATTTCTGCTGCTTTCTTCACTGCTTTAATTTCCGCCTGAAAAATGCTGCAGTAATCTGGCAGTCTGTAGGATCTAATTATTTCTGGGTCGACATAGTAAAAACCAGACCCAACACCATCCATTAATTTGGAACCATCCGTATACACGTGTATAGCATGTTCTGCCATTTCTGCATCCCGGAACCAACCCTCCGGCTCAATTGTGGCCCCAATATTTCTTTACCAGTTCAGGCACGGGACCATATATTCCGTTTGTCCGATATTAGATTGCGCTATTCTGCTGTGGCCATAAGGCCCGCACTCAAGCCGTCCCGAGGCCTTAAGCCTTGTTGCCGTTGCTAACGCGAAGTTTTTGGCCTTTAGCTCTGCAGGCGGAATGTGTAAGTAAAATGGCATGCAATGCTGCTGTCGGGGTAGCTTTTAAGGCTCCCGTTATGCTAATAATTGACACATTGATGCGACAGGTAAATTCTACTTACAGATATCGCTCCCGAAACATAGAAAAATTACAAGTCAAAACACGCCTCCACACAACATGCCAAAAGATCGAATTTATTAGCTCAAACTCTTTTGCCACGCCCTCCAGATTTCCGTTATTTGGTAAAGAAATTCCATATAGAAGGAAAATGAGGTGGAAGGCGGAATGGGAGTGGGATGAGGACTGGAAGTGAGAGTGAGGTTGCTTGTGACAAAAATAAGAAGAAGAAATGGAAGATAAAGTAGACGAGAATGGGATAGAGATTGGAGAGATGGAAAACGAGTCTTATTTTTTAAACGGTTTAGCTTGGCTCTGTGTAGCGAGCGTTGCTTAAGAATTTTGTAATTTAAATTTAAGTAACTTCCCGATAATCTACAAGCTTGAAACTTGGAATATAGTTTAGAACCCGATGACAATTCAATAATAAGAAAAAAAACTCCGATAGGTGGCGCATGGATCGAAATATTTAAAAAAATCGTATTTGTGGTGCGATTCGGCATATATTATTGGATTTGGAACATATATTACATACATGAACAGGAAGCGGCCTATGAAAACAAATCGCCGCCAGGTGGCGGAAGGATCGAGATAGTCAAAAAAAATCTTATTTGGGGTCCGATATAGCCCATATTTGGAATACATAAATATTAGATACATGAATAGAAAACAAAATATGAAAAAAACAAAATTTTTTTAATTTTTAAGTTAGACGGCTTTATTGAAAACAATACTTTCATTAAGTAGCAATAATAATACTAAAAGCTAGAAAATAATTAGGTAGATCCTAGGTCCTACTCAACACACTCCCTCATCAATCTAGAGCGTTGATCAGACAATCAAATAAAAGCGCTGGATGCGTGAAATTTCTATTGATAGTCATAAGTAAGATCAACTGAACCTTAATCAGGTTATGCAACGCCTCACATTTTTAGAAATTTTACGCGCCCAACGGTTTCATTTAATTCCTGATCAACGCGCTAGATTGATAAGGGAGTGTGATGAGTAGTACCTAGGATCTACCTAATTATTTTCTAGCTTTTAGTATTATTATTGGTACTTAATGGAAGTATTGTTTTCAATAAAACCGTTTAACTTAAACAATTTTTTTTATTTCGACTATAAACGTACATCCATATTAGAGCTTACGATTTCTTCTCGAACACAAGCGAGATTTTCGAGACCCTAGAAATCGAGAATTCGACTTCTCGCGAGATTCTCGTGTCTCGAAGTCCTCGTAAATCTCGCGAGCTTCTCGACATTCTTACTTAATCGCTGTATGGACAGTATTTATACATTTGGTTTTTTTACTTGTGACTTTATTGTTGATTATATTGCTTCAATGACATTTCACCCAAAACATATTTATTATACTGATAATTTTGTTCGCAGTATTTTATTTTTCAACGAGACATCAAGAACACGGCTTCCCGCGAGATTCTCGAATCTCGAATTACTCTTAAGGCTCGCGAGATTCTCGAATCTTGAATTACTCGTAATACTCGCGATCTTATCAACTTTCAATTCAGTCGCTGCATTGGCAATATTGTATACATTACGGGGTTTTTTACTTGTGGTTTTGCGGACATTTTGGATTGTGCTCCAGAGGAAATCGTAAGCTCTATATAACACAGGCAATGAATCTATTAAGTTGAATGTCGAGAAGCTCGCGAGCCTTGCGAATAATTCGAGATTCGAGAAGCTCGCGAGCCTTACGAGTAATTCTAGATTCGAGAATCTCGCGAGAAGGCGAGACTCGCGAGAAATCTCTTCTCGAACATGTTCGAGAAATCGTAAGCTCTAATCCATATACATACATTAGAGTGGGTCGCAAAAAGAAGTTATAATAACCCGTACTTAAATTGAATACTATGTTGAGAAGGTTTCAGAAACAGGTTTAAAAATTTGTTTATTCCTTCGAAATTCAGCCGAAATTGCATTTTTATTGTTATTTGAGTGTTGGAATTCGAATTAAAACAAATTTTTTGTCGTCCCTCATCAGCGGTACCGTTTTGTTGGTATGTTGGCCCACCGTGACAGCCAATGCATACCAATTTGGTATCACCAAGTGAGCTCCGCCTACCACACCGAATGTCCTGAGTTCAAGTCAGGGGCACGAAAAATTTTAAAAAAGGTTTTTCATTTAAAACAAATTTTTTGTCGTCATTTATCAGCGGCACCGTTTTGTTGTTATGTTGGGTCCACCGTGGCAGCCATATATCCATATATTCCATATATCAAAATAATCAGTATCGAAAAAAATTTGATTGAGCCATGTCCGTCCGTTCCTCTGTCCGTCTGCCCGTTAACACAATAACTTGAGTAAATATTGAGATATCTTCACCAAATTTGGTACACGAGCTTACCTGGACCCATAATAGGTTGGTATTGCAAATGAGCGAAATCGGATGATAACCACGCCCACTTTTTAACATTTTGGAAAACACAAAAAACCTGATAATTTAGTAAATAATACACCTAGAATGTTGAAATTTGACGTGTGGACTGGTATAGAGACTCTTGATAAAAGTTTGAAAAAAAATTTAAAATGGCCGTGGCACCGCCCACTTGTGATAAAATCAATTTTACAAATATTATTTATCATAAACCAAACATTTTTAAACCTATCGTAACAGAATTCGGCAGAGAGGTTGCCTTTACTATAAGGAATGCTTTGAAGAAAAATTAACGAAATCGGTTAAGGACCACGCCCACTTTCATTTAAAATATTTTTAAAAGGGTAGTGGACGAAAAAAATAAGCTATATCTTTGCAAAAAAGAGCTAAAAGTTAGAACAAAATTAAAGGACCTAATCAAGTGAAAACGATCGAAATGACATTAAAAGCAAAATTGCAAATTTCCAAGATCAACATAATGACGCATCAATTAAAAAAATCGAATGTCAAATATCCAACCAAAAAAAAACAATTTCGAAAGATTTAAAAAAATTATAATCAGTTTTCCGAAACTCTCTTAACATAAGCTTCAAATTAACGGGCGGACTTCACACCCACGGTTGCCACACCATGTTTTCATTGGGACCAAAATTCACATAAAAAAAGACCAAATCTCAAAGAAATATACGAAATTTTATTATTCTTTAATTGGTTTACAAACCATTCGGTAATTCACAAATTTGTCGAATTTGTTGTAAAATCTTAAATTTCAGGTTGTTTCGACGGTTTCCTACGAAAAATGTTGATTAAACGAATAGAAAATCAGCTGATACACGGGGTAGCCATTTATGTTCTTTGAATGCACTATGCATGTTTTTTGAAGTAGGAGCAACTCTATTAAGGCTTTACCATTCACTTAGGCAACAATTTATTTCAGAATACAAAACGCTATAAGGTTTTGGGGTTCTGCTCTCCAACGGGAATAATTTGCGTTTACATCAGATCTATATTGAGCATTTGTAAAGTTAACGCTTTAAAAAAATATGTCGGCCTCGCTTCCAATAAAAATATTCCACGGGTGAAGATACATAGTATTCTAAATTATGTGCACTGAAATTTTTTCAATATCCAGTATTTTGATATAGTCATTATACCTAAAATTACTCAAAATGTACTTCATATTGATGGTATAATATCAGCGGACAAACTTTTGCTGATTGAAGTCTTTAGTAAAGGCCAGAAATATATATGTATAATCTTTTAATTTTGTAACTGGTATTAAATTTGACAATTGTATAGTAGAAACGGCTTTAACGTCCGGAGAATAGTGTGAGGCGTACGTAAGAAGAACCTTTCCAGAGGTAGCCAACGAGTAAAATAAATGCCCAATATCTTGCGCGACCTAGCACCACAATAGCCTTGGATATCTCATTAATTTGCTTTGGTACGTGCATTTGCAACAACTTTTTTTTAAGCTCAAATAGTGACAAAAATCTATCACAAAAAGTGTTTGATAACCGATCCACCAAAACAAGATTTTTCTAATTAGCCGCTTGAATCATCAACAATCAACGAAAATTGGTTTGTTTCAAGATCCAGCACTTTACTTATTTATCTGCTAGGTGAAATGCATTGTTCTGCTACATTTTAATGATAGCAATTTTTTTGGTAGGAAATCCATTGACGTAAATGAAAATTATATAAGGGTTAATGAAGGTGTGGAAAATTTTGTGGGCAATGTTGTAAATTTTTACCTCAGTGAAAAAGAAACAAAAGTACCAACATCTTCGTTACAGCGTAAAAAGGACCAAAATTAAAAATAAATGGACCAGCGGACCAAACTGGGTTGGAAAGGACCAATTCGGCGCGCACAATTCACAGCGAACATACACACGAACTCACTTTTGTGTCACATTTTCTAAAATTTCAATCTCACATAAAATATTTTGATGTCACTTCAGCCGGACTATATACAATATCTGTTATAAATATGAGCCAAATCGGACATCATATGTCGCTTTCTATTCATATATGTATGTAAACAATGGTCACCGTCTAATAACAGTTGCCAACAACAACCAGTGTGACTTTACGTTCCCGTTGGAACATGGTCATATTATTTCCAATCGTTAATTACCCTCTCAGTTGATCCCGTTGTTTATTGCAGTTGATCCAGTCGTTTTTGATGTATCCGTTGGTCCAGTAGAGTCAGTCGTAGAAGTCAGTCGACAGCCGTCGGTGTTTTTTCTAAAGCATTAAGTAAAGACGCGAAACGTAAAACTTACTTCATACAATACTCTATATATTTTCTATACTTTTAAACAAAAAATTATTAAATTATTCAATCGTTTGTGAATTTGAAATATATTGAAATAAAACTATAAATAAATAGTGAATAACTTTTCCACAAACTTTAACTTTCCATTTTACATGTATTATGTGTTCCAAAAATACGATTTTTTTTAATATATCGATCCTTGCGTCACCTAGCGGCGTTTTTTCACAGGGCGTTTTCTATTCATGTATGTATTATGTGCTCAAAATATGAGCCAAATCCGACCACAAATACGATTTTTTGTAATATCTCGATCTTTGTGCCACCTAGCGGCAATTTTTTTATAGGTCGCTTTCTATTCATGTTTTTATTATGTGTTCCAAATATGGGCCAAATCGGACCACAAATAGGATTTTTTTGAATATCTCGATCTTTGCGCCACCTAGCGGCGATTTTTTCACAGGCCGTTTTTTATTCATGTATGTATTATGTGCTCAAAATATGAGCCAAATCCGACCACAAATATGATTTTTTGAATATCTCGGTCCTTGCGCCACCTAGCGGCAATTTTTTAATAGGTCGCTTTTTATTCATGTATGTATTATGTGTTCCAAATATGAAAAAAATCGGACCACAAATACGATTTTTTGAAATATTTCGATCCATGCGCCATCTATTGGAGTTTTTTTTATTATTGCATTGTAATCGGGTTCTGAACTATATTCCAGCCAGCCAGCCAGCCAACTCGTTGCGCTATTCATAATTTGCTTCTTAAAGAAGGAGTACAGCTATTGTATACCGCCCTTAGATATTAGCTTTGTGTTTTGTGAATGAAATTTGAATTTTCGTCAGCGTTAGAGTTAAAGTTGAGCTCATTTGATCCTTGCCATTTTGTCGTTAATTAGCAATTCACTGTTCATCTTCTCCCTCTTCTTTTTGTAGCGATGAAGGGACTTCCCAAAGGTTTTGCGGAGTTTTAACAATTTTGCTGGTCTTTTGCAGATATTGATCCGGTACGTTTCGATTTGATATTACAATGTTGAACTTTCTGCTAAAGAAACATGATTTTTTACGCGTAGGCGAGGTTGATAATTGTGTCGTGTTGGCACGCCTTGAGAAGGTTGCGCTACAAAACACTTTGAATCCCATTTACTGTGCATCTTAGTTTAAGTCAAGCAAAGAGACAGAGATAAATTTGAGTAAACTTTAATTCTACTTCAAACTCGGCCGGAAAAACCGGATCGTAATATTTAAATCAACCCTGAATTGTTTGATAATTTTGATAATCGTTTGATACGAGTACAAGATAAAACTATTGGCATGTCTGAAGACAAAAAACCGCTAACACAGATGGAATAACAAATATGTAGTTGCTTAAATTCAAATTGGCTGTACAACTATCCAAATAAAACTTTTATTATTTTGTTGGATGATGATGAGCCACAAGATTGTGGTTGTCGTGATTTAGCTCAAATTCATATGCATCTGTCGTATTTTGCTCATCCTTATGATATGATTTTGAACATTTGTGCAGACTCTTTGTATTTCAAAGTGTTGCGATTGGTATGGCTTTGTGGCATCTTTTTGTCTTGGTTTTTTTTGTTGTTGTCACTACTTTATTGTTATTGCTGTTGCAACGATTTCTGTTAACAAAGCGGTCGTGGTGCTGCTGTTGTTGTCATGTGTTTGGCTCTTAGATTTTGAGTGCAATTTTTATTTATTTTTTGTTACTTCTGCGATTTATGTTGTTTTTGTTGTTGTTGTTGTTGTTTGTGCATGCCGATGGTTCACTGGGCGTGTTGCCAAACATTTCTGAAACAAATTGTCGTCGCGCTCGACAACATTCTTTTTCTTCGTGGCGTGCATAGATACACGTTGGTCGACAGCAAAGGCAATAACAACGGTGCAACAACAGCAACATACATATAAACATAAATGCGATTTAGTACTTCTGCCACAAAGTAGGTTTGTATGCACAATGACAATTCAGTATAACAGTTAGCTAACGTCGCTCATCACATTTGCATCCTGCGAGATAGCTTAGTGAGTTGTTGTTGCTAGAGGTATATGGATGGCGTGTCAGTGTCTCGAAAAAAAATAGTAGAAGCCAAGTGATTTCGTTGAGCCATGACGCCTTAATATCTCAAATAATTTTAATTAATTTGCAACAAATACATAGGCGCCACTCGCACATACTTATGTACATACAGCCACAAGCACATCTGCAGGGAACTTACTTGTTATGTGGTATTGCGGTAAAGCTCTATCATAGAAGTATGATTGATAGATTGCTTCACGCGATATACATATTGTAACGAATTAAGGGAAATTCCGCCTATATGAAACCTTCTGCTAACGTTCGAATCGCTAAACTGTTGAATAAATCACTCCAATATTCTGTATTGCAAAATCGTTTTTATTAGAGGGCTTTGAGAGTAGTACAGTTACACTTCACAATAATACTTCACTTCGTAACTGATAGCGTGTTTAAATCAAACTGCTGAGTCATGCCTCAGCTTGCGCTGCTTGTATACTCTCGGTTTCCTCGTTCACGCATTTCTCCTAAGGTCTAGTAGTTTCGCGAACGGCATGCATGGTTACCAGCCATATACATGTATATTTGTAATTTGTAGCTACATGCGTGTGTATATATGAATACTACTTCGGTTGATGATTACATGCGTTTGCGAGTATCTCTTCGCCAACTGGTATGTATGCGTGTGCATGATGATTGATTTGTTTACGTACATACGTCTGGTTGCTTAGTATCGGCTTAGTGATGCTAGTATCGCTTAGTGGTGCTAATATTAGTCACAATATGTATATAAAAATTTATATATATGTGCGTGAGTTGCCGTTACCGAGTGGAGTAAGGAGGTAAGGTTATGTTGAACTGGGCGGCCAATAAAAACCGCATATAGACTGAATGTGGGGAAACGTAAGAGCCACAATCAGGTGCCAGAATTTATGTTATAGAACGCAAATGCAAATATAAGCAGTTTTCTGGGAACTAGCTCAATATCTGGCAACTCTGGCGCCCTTTAAACCTGCAGCCGTGAGGATTCGAGTGGAGTTCTAAATTAAATTATTATCCAACGCTAAAAAATTAACAAAAAATGTTGGTGCTTAGTTCGCAGAAAGGAAATATGTCATATTGAAACAGTTGTTGTTGGAGTAAGGTTAAAGACATGCTTTGAAGATTTTTAGAAATTCTATCGAATAGACGGCTCTTAATCAGATATAGATCCAATAACCGCCGTAGCAAGCTTATTAAAGTACTTACCTAACTGGGTGGGATTAAATTAGTTTATAGTTATTGCTTCCATTTTGGGTATACCTAGGACGGTTGAACTGATGTGACACCTATGGATATAATATGTGACCTTTCCTTCCTAAGCTTATCTCAGAAAAGCTAAATTCATGCAAACAGTCGATGAGCAATCACTTGTTCAGAAATTCCAAACGTATATCTTGTTATTACTATTTATTCAGCGTATTCTTCCATCAGACAGTAGGTTGTTAATATCCCACTCAATGATAAATTTCAATTTCAAACCTAGCTCGTGTCTCATTTATTCAGATTTCAGTGTGTATGGACACCTGGTATTGCTGTGGCATACCGATTTATAAGTTGATGAAGAGACTGCTTACCATCTTTCCTCAATTCAGTGTAAATGCCATGGGTTTCCTGCTTGACAGTTCATGAGTATGGATCTGGGATTCATAGGAGGCATACATCGATCAGCCTGCTTGATGGCTGCTAATTCCATCAGAAAGACTCTTCTGTGCTTCGGCAGTCTTATACTAAGGCACTATCTAAGTACATATACATTAAGTTTGGAGACATCCGTGAAGACATCAAGGTGCTCTGGTTCTATAGTGAGGATAATTTTTGTGTGTCTGCAATTCAAATTAAGATTTTATTGATTAATCAAATAGTACTAACCCAGCTATCATTAGAACTTCAAACCTTCTATATTATGAAACATTTTCTCCACATAAGTAACATAAACATACGTATACATTCACATTAAAAACTAATTAAACTAATTTCTTAGGGGCTTTTCTTTTTCTACTTCGACAGAATATATGTAATACTCCTATATTGCTAACAGAAACTGCTCGCAATGTGTTTTGAACTCGAAATCGAAACAAGACAGCCTATAAAATTTTTGTGATTGTAGCAGCTATGGTGGAATAACCAGGTGAAGTACGCCGTCAATTGTCTCGCTCTAAATTCTTCTTTGTTCTGTAATTCGACTATCTGAAAAATTTTCACCAATGTTGTCCCCGAAAAGTGTTGTGTTTTCACATTTTTCAGGAGTAAAAAATGGTAGTTTTAGTACTTTTTTCAGATAAACTAGTAGGTGAATATCGATGGATCTTTACTGGATTTAATTACAGATATACATCATTTGAGTATCTTTCGTGTTGGCTTTCATAAATAAGGCCGTTCTTAACTATTACGTTCATATTGTTGATGTTTCCATTATATATAAATTGAAGCAGCTCTTTTTTAAAACAAACTATTTGTATTCACGTCATATCCAACAAGGATTTTGGCCTGTGCAGCGCTACTGAAGACTTTCGAGAAATGTTTTTGTCATTCCTGCATCAAGAACACCAAAACTGTGGTATTACACCTTATATGTGCAAAAACTTCGCTAAAACAATGGATTTTTAAATATAGTTACAAAAAATAAAAATTGTAACTCACTGTTGGTGTTTTGCCCTAAAATTAAATCACTAAGATATGAGGAATGTTACAGTTATGGATTGTAATTTAGCGCATCTAGCGCAACCAATATAAAAGTCTCTTATAAAATGCCAACAGAAATCAGCTGTTCTATAACTTTCAGCTTGCGCTGCCATATAGCATACAATATCAACTGCCGGTAATGCAGTGCAAACATTCACAATAGTGTCATAGTACAAATAGATTTCTTTGTGTGCTCACAATCGTTTATTTTTACAAATTATTTTAATAAAATATAGCTTAACAAAAGCACTACGACCAAAATTGCCCAAAGCTCGCTAATAACCCGAATCTCCATCTTTACAACCAAAACTTTATTTATAGTTTGGGATTCCAAATAAGAGCGAAAAAGGGACCCGTACAGAAAAACAGCAATTAGAAATAATATATATATGTATCCGGGGCTACTATATATCCCGTGGCATATTTTAGTAATTAATAACTTGGTAACATTAGTAATACATCATGAATTCAACTGTCACGAGTTTTTGGGGGATCTTCTGATCAAGTTTGTATAATACATTAGAAGGGCATATGTTTAAGTTCCAACTCTCAATGACAAATCAACAGAGCAGATGGCATTATCAATGCATTTTTAGGGATAGAAACACATTTAGAAGTATTAAGGCCGCGGTACAATGACATTTTTCATATAGATGCGTTTAACACAAGCTTGTGCATTCCTAAAACATCGCCACAATAAACCAAGATGTTGAGTTTGTAAATATGAAGGAACTTCAGACTTAGCAATTGAAGTTTATTACGCCTTGCCCATTCACATACAACATTTCGCGAAGCCCTGTTGTAATCATTCTCCCTATACAACAAAAATACTTGCTAACATATTATGTGTCGTATTCGATTGTTATATTGCAGTTTTTAATTGCGGAAAGTTTTAGAAAATTTACCAGCCAGTGGGAAAAATAATTTCACTTGCAAAGTGTGCCAACACCCCTAGCCAAAGCAAATGTCAAATTCTTCTTCTTATGATTTGCTTGGAACTAAATTGTGGAGTTGGCTACTTTTCAATATCAGAAGGCGCCCGTGTCGCTCATTCTACCGTTCTCCATACGTCAATCTACTCATAATGCATAAGCTTGTGTTAAACTCATCTATATGAAAAACTGCTTATGTGTCGGAGCTGTTAGGCTAAGTTTATGATCGAGCGTAATCGCTCTCGCTTCCCAAGGCAGTCGGTTCTATGTACCGGAGCGACTCGAGATTTTTCCCGACCAAGGACTGTCATTTCAGTGTAACCCCATTTAATTTGTTGCGTCTCTCCCACAGATTTTCATCCTCCCAGCAGGTCCTTGCAGCAGGACTGCTCCATATTCTCTTACTCCGGGAAGGCATCGAATCCAATCCGGGTCCGTCTCCTGACCCCGGTCCTGAGAAATGGTTTTGCTGCATCTGCTGGAAAATAATCTTTTTAGGACGGTCATACTCTTGTCAGTGTGCCTCGTGTAACGGATGGTTGCTTCGGACAGGTTGTTCTGGGCTTGATCCCAAAACCCGACGTCCACGTAACTTTTATAAATCGTTTGTGGCTCATTGCTGTTCACGCCCAAGGGCGTCCCGTAGTCTACGCCTACATCCGCATTGCTGCGATTAAAGAGACTAAACTCACAGCAAGATCTGCATTGCAGACCTGCTCCGGGTATAATGTCCACAGGAAAGACCGCGAGAGCGGAAATGGAGGCGGCCTCGCGTTTATCATACCCCACTCTGTGCAATAGTATATATTTGATCCTGAAATCGACCGCAGGGACAATGTCTTAGAACGTCAAGGCCTATCTGTCCGGTCAGCCGATGCAAACCTAGAAATCATCAACATCTACATCCCTCCTGCCACCTGTTGCCCCAGTGGATACCGCCCTAATATCAGAGCCTTACTCACTGGCAACAATCGCATTATCTTAGGCGATTTCAATGCCCATCACGATCTATGGCACTCAAACTTGCGGGCGGACAGTAGGGGTGAGATGTTGGCGGATCAAATAGAAGAAACGACGTTCTGCACAATAAACGGAGACGCCCCCACACGTATGGTAGGAAGCTGTCACAGTTCACCAGATATCTCAATCGTGAGCCCAGAACTCGTAAACTGCGTCAACTGGCAGCCGATGGTAACATTGGCATCCGACCACCTGCCTATACTTATTTCGCTCGAGCGTACCGCCGACTTCATCGCCACCGAAAAACGCACTTTCATAAACTTCAAAAAAGGAAAGTGGGAAGAATATAAATCTTTTACAGACAACCTCTTTGCTGCCCTCCCTATCCCGACTGATGCCCGCCAAGGGGAGCGTGTCTTCCTTAAGGTCATTGAATCTGCCTTGGCACGTTTCATTCCCGCCGGGAGAATTCCCGAAATCCGGTCCCACTTCCCGGTGGAGGCCGCAAACTTAGCGAGAGAACGTGACCTTGTAAGATAGCTTGATCCAGGCAACCCCCAAATAAGGGATATAAACCATCGCATCAGATTGCTTGTGGACGAACACAAGCGGGCGAAATGGGAGGAGCACCTAAGAGGTTGTATCCTCTCTACCGGTGTGGGTAAACTTTGGTCCACCGTAAAGTCCCTATCGAATCCGACTAAGCACAAAGACTAAGTTTCCATCGCCTTTGGCGACAAAGTGCTGTCGGATGCGAAAAAATGCGAGAGCGCTTTCTGCCGACAATATATAATGCATTCTACGGTCGACAAAGATAGACGGAGGTTGAGGACGCCATTGGTCGCGCTAAACCATCCAAAGCAGTGGGCCCAGACGGCATAGCCATGCCGATGCGTAAAAGCCTAGGGAAAGGGGTTTCAAATATTTAGCGCATGTCATCAACCTGTCTCTTTCCACCTTTGTCATACCCGAGAAATGGAAAATGGACAAGGTGGTCCCGCTACTAAAGTCTGGGAAACCAGCTAACATAGGAGGGTCCTATCGTAAGATATCTCTCCTATCGCCAGTAGCAAAGACGCTTGAAGCCATTTTGCTCCCTTATTTCCAAGCAAATTTGCAGCTAGCCTCTCATCAGCATGGCTTTAGAAAACTCCATAGCACTACCACCGCGCTAAATGCCATTAGCACCCAGAACAGTACTCGTAGCGCTACTGCAAGGCCTGGAAGGGTCTACCTTTCCCCCATGTCTTAAAAGGTGGAGCGCAAATTATCTGGGTGGTCGGCAGGCATCGGTGCAATTTAGAAACGAAACATCAAAACCAAGGAGAATTAAACAAGGGGTGCCACAGGGTCTTATCCTATCTCCACTTTTGTTTAATTTCTACATATCTAAGCTACCTTCACCACCGGAAGGAGTCACAATCGTTTCTTACGCCGATGACTGCACAATAATGGCCACAGGCCCAGGCCCAAAGATCGATGAGCTATGCAATAAAATAAACGGCTACCTCCCTGATCTCTCCAGTTTTTTCGCCTCGCGAAACCTGGCATTATCACCGACTAAATCTTCCGCGACCTTATTTACAACATGGACGTCCCAAATGTCGACCATTTTGAACATCCACGTCGATGGCACTACGCTACCGACAGTCCTACACCCCAAAATCTTGGGTGTGACGTTTGATCAGGATCTACATTTTGGTGAGCACGCAGCCGCAATTGTTCCGAGAATTCAGAGCCGTAACAAAATCCTCAAATCCCTCGCTGGCAAAACCTGGGGAAAAGATAAAAAAACGCTCATGACTACATACAAAGCAATTAGCCAGCCGATTACGTGCTACGCGTCACCCATATGGTCACCAAGCCTAAAAATTACTCACTCGAAGAAGCTACAGGCCTGCCAAAATACAGCTCTCAGAATTGCCACGGGCTGTCTTCTTATTTTCCCAGAACACTATATGCATAATGAGGCGAGAATACTCCCCATCAGGGAGAGAAATGAGATGCTGACCAAACAGTTCCTGTTGAATACCCAGAAACCTGAGCATCCCAACAGACATCTGATTGATGAACCAGCTCCGCCTAGGGGCTTAAGGAGTCATCTCCGCAAGCATTTTGAGGAAATACGGCACCTGAGAACCCAGCCGTATGAAGCGAAAAATACAAGCAGGTCCTTGGTGAACTCCATAAACAGGCGTCGGACCTTTATGCCGGGAATTGCCCGGTGAATCCAGTACTCAAAGAAAAGTATCCAAAACTCTCGGAAGAGGAACGCATACTCCCCAGGGAAACGCGTGTCACTCTTGCTCAACTTCTTTCTGGATACTGTAACAGGCTAAACTCTTACCTATCCAGAATCAATCCCGACATACAAAATGTATGCCCCGCTTGCAATGTGTCCCCACATGACACCAACCATCTCTTTAATTGTAATGTAGAACCAACGCCTCTTTCCCTATGGTCTACCCCTGTTGAAACAGCAAGTTTCCTTGGACTCCCGTTAGAGGATATTGATGACAATTTGTGATCGGTCGCGGCTGTTAGGTGGGGCGAAGCATTGCTACAACAACAACAACAACAAGAGAAACGCTCCATCGCTTGTTACGTTTTCGCTAGCGTTATCGCCGGCGATTGAGTGTTTATAGCAGAGCGAAATCGCAAGCGATGGACTGTCCAACAATATAACTCAACATCTTTTTATTCATGTTGTGGCAGTGTAGAGAGTGCAACATGCGTACATTAACTCGTAAAATTTTATTATTAGAAAAAAGCTATTAGTTACGAAAAAAATATTTAAAAAGTATACATAAGAAAAAAAATATCAAGTGCATCCAATCGCGATTTTAATAATCTGCACGACGCAAATTCCACAAACACTGCATGTCACGTACCTTTTCAATAAAAATATCCATATTGTTTCGCTAATTTCGCCCAACTGAATCAAAATATTTTGGTTGCATATTTTCGTCGCTTTTGTCGCTTGTAATCACTCAATTCGCTTTAAGCTAAATCGCTTTGTCATTAACATCTCCATATGCACTAATATAATTTATTGCTAACAGCGATTCTCGTCGCATCGCGCGATGCGATTACGCTCGATCATAAACTTAGCCTTATGGTCACTTCCAAGTTGGACTGTAAAACTTTTCACCGAACCCGAAACACATTTAAGTGCGCAAAGTTACTATAGTTCAATTAAATAATGGATAACACCTCTCGCTTTTATGTCCGGTTTTTTGATGAAAGCTTCAAATTTCAGTTGAAGTTGAGGTAAGTTTGCTTTAGACGCATTATTCAATTTTACAGTTTCTTCGTAGCAAGGTATTAATTCTCTGCTCCTATTTTTTCAAAGCGGGTAAAAATTTTACCCTCTTCCACCGTTGAAAATACATCCCTACCGTTTCAGATAGCGTAAAACTTCTGTCTTTGTTTATTTACTTCACCTGGTGATTCTACCATGGTAGCAGCATAAGTGTGACAAGAAAACTTTGAATTTAGGTACATTCGATTATTGAATACAAAAAAAAAAAAAACGTTTAAACAACAATATATCGGCACTCTGATGTCTGGGAATGTACCTAGAATTGGGAGTATTAAAATCTCAGCTACCCAGGCTTGAAAGGTTTGATGGTATCAATTTTTGTTTTGTTATAAAAGTCGTTAGCGTAAAGGCCAGTTTAACTCTATACTCTGTATTTTACTTATGATTAAACTTGGTGTCTAGAGGTCTACTACATTATTCGCTCCATGAGAAATATCTAATACTTGCCAGTTTAGAAAAAATGGTCGGTGGAGAGATCAGTTAGCTTCTTCAGTACTAGTTGCCAGCGTTACTACGTCATTTGAATATAGCACCACTTCAATTGCAGTCCTGCTGAACTTACGAAGTCTGCTATTTTTAATACAAACCCTTCAGTCACGGTTCTCTCAATGGGAAAAATATTACTCATAACAGCTTCTAATCTGTTCGATAGATGCTTTGTAGTATTTGGAATATATGGTCTTTGGATAGAGTTCTAACCCCTTATCTCAGTCAGGGAGGGAAACCGAATCACAATTGCGACTATGACATTGCAAAAAGGATTCAGCTTATTAAAGTAGACTTCACGTAAAGCCGATAGTCAAAAGTAGGTCAGCTTTAAAACAAATTTACAGAGCTGTAGATAAACACTTTGGTCGACACTCAATAATTGAAATAGGCTCAAAATTTAAAACTTTGCCAATTAAAAGAAATATTGCCCAATACAATCTCTAAGTGAGCCTACATTCAGGGAACGCATGATTTCGCAATCGAAAACTTGAAGTTTGCCAGTGAAGAAGATTTTTGAAACCCAAACCACATTCCAGAGCCCACTTACTACACGAGAACATAATAAGAAATTCTGGAGTTTTGGCGATGGTATAAGCCCGACGGAACCTTGCGATACAATTTTAAGTAATACACATATTTAAAGACGCACATTGTTGTATTAAAAACAAAGTAATTACTCCTAAACATATCCGGGCCACTTGAAAAGACGGGCACCGGTGCGTATACGTAACATTTTTTGAAGTAACAATCTTGCCGAAACTAAAACCACAGTTCAGAACACAAGAATTGAGAAGGGTGAAAAACTCTGATAGGAGGCGTATGGGTCGAGATATGTATATTTGCAAAACTTTTTCAAAACTGATAAAATTTTGCTATACACTGGAAATTTGGCCCATTCGAGGAAAATTTGAAATTTTGTTTAGAGGGCAATGAATATTCAACATAAGCGAAACAAAAAAAATCAAGTGAAATAACTACGGAATTGTGTAGTAAGCCAGAGATTTGATATATCACCGCTAACCAAGAAATTACTACTATTATCTGTTTTGGTTAATACTTCAAAAGCAAAATGTATAACAACTCCCCATGTGTATTGGCAAGTTTGAGCTCCTTTAGTCCATTTAGATAACAGTCAGTTCAGAAAATAGCTTTAGAAAATTGTAGTATTTTACTTATTATTGTATGTATGTAGTACCTATCAACCGAGCTTGACGATTTTTTTGGAAAAGTAGGTGACGTTACGCCACCAAGTAAATTAAATTTTAGTTTGCCAAATATCGCTGCCTCAAAGTATTGATATTTGACTCTTTTTATAAATGAGTATAGAAATTTGGAAAAGTGAGCGGCTCCACACCCCCTATAAGGAAAAATTTAAGTTCTCCAAAATTACCTGATACAGTTATCCAAAATACGGTATAGTAATTCCATATATAAGAAAACTGAGGGCAAGAAAAGGGGAATAGAAATGGGAGTGAGAGTAGCGGTGGGAGTGGGAGAGGGAAGGAAGAAAGGGTACGGGAAGTTCATGGAGATAAAGTGAATAGGTGAAGGACAAGCGTATGGATAAATGAAAGCTATAGTAAACGAAATGAGATAGAGAGTAATACCGGAATCGGAGAAACACTTTTTGCATAAGACAACGTCTGCTGGATAAGCTAGTACTTAATATTAGTGGATTATACTTTTTTTTAGTATATACACATTAATAGCGAAATTGTAGGTTTACTCGAACGCAAAATATTAGGTGAACAGCCAAAACGGAATATGTTTCATTTGAGCTAACTCTGAAAAACTTCTAACTTATAATTTGCAGAATTAGCAGCAAAACTTAAGCGTATGTTCTATCGGAGAAGGCCTTTATCGCCCTCCTTTCCTAAGATATATATAAAAAGTTTCGAGTCGAAACTAAAAGCTATTATTACTGAAAATCTCATTAGAATTTATTTAGTAATTTGGGACAAATTTTTAAACAACATGACATCAGGAGGGACAAGGCGACAGATGTTTCGATTATACCTTGTAAATCTCTTCAAATCCTTTTCTCCCGGTAGTGCCATTTGAACCCGCACTCCTACGATGGTTGAAGTGTTACAAACGCATTCAGCCACGTCATGCCTTAGTTGTTGTAAACTTTATCTCAATTGCCTTCCTTGCATATTTTATTCTTTTTGCACAGTACATACTTTGTATGTAATCATGTGTTAAAGTTATGCTTTTTGTTGGTGGCGGTTTCTACGAAACTGGTATTTTTGCTTTTGTTCTATTTATAGAACTACAAAGAATTAACAAATATTGTATATTTGTATGAATTCAGCGGCGGTTACCCTTATTGCTTTTAAATGTATGAAAAAATTTATTTGAAGCAATTTTTAATTCATAATTTATTTAATAATTTGGGAACAATTTTTAAAGAACGGACAAAACCCAAATTATTAAACAAATTATAAATTAAAATTGCTTCAAATAGATGTTTTCATACATTTAAAAGCAATAAGGCAACCCCGCTTAATTAATAAAAATATTCATTAGAATTGGTTGAGGCGTTTGGTCTGGTGTTGTTTCGATACCGCCTTATACTCTGTACCTGTACTCACTTAAAAGGTCAAGTATTGCACTCATAAAAAAATTAATCCTTGAAATTTGGCGGACATTTTCGAAACGAAAATTATTTTTGACAGGAGAATCGATACCTCGATATCGTGCTCACTTAGATACTCGATAGCTTGTACGTAATCTTTTTCTTGGACGTTGTGGCAGCGCACTGCTTTCAAGTGACCCAATGGAATCACGGGAAAACTCTTTTTTGGCCGAGTGCTTGACGGGCAGTGGCTACAGAAGGATAACCATCAGCTGAGTGTAATACTTAAGTTTATTGAATAGTAAAATACATGTAAAACGTAAACTATAAAAAGATGTAAGAACAGCATTTTTTTTATAGAAAAACTGGATTCCGAGCTGTCAAACGTGTTTGAGAGATGTGGGTGAGAGTTATGAAAAGGTCAGTTTATTTTGAAATTCGCTCTACATTGTTTAAGAAGAAGAGGTTTATAGTGTCTCGTAGTTCACACTGTTCAGAAGGAATGGGCTTGAAATCGCTTCACTCACCAGTTTTGCATAAATATATAACACCAAGCATTTCCCTTCGACTAAAAAGAGCTGGAAGATTATGAAAAGAGTCTCTTAAACATTTCTTATGGCAAATTATAACAACTATTTTTATTGATTAGAGCCTGTCTGCATGCACTTGAGACTGCAGATTTCAGACTATTGAGTGGTCTTAAAATCGTTATTAACAAGTTGAAAAAGCGTTTTCGTAATATAAAGTTTGCTTTACCTTTTCACTCATGCTAAAACACCTTAAGCTTTATTGACAATACCCGTTTTATAAGAGTTAAAACTAAGTTTGCAGTTCCTATCTTTCCTACTTTGTGCAGTTCCTGCATCTGCTACCACTGCTTAAGCCTAATTTAAAGGCATGCGACGCCAGAAAGCAGTGCCCAGTCAGAAAAAAAGACGAGTCTACAGTGCTCTCTTTTTAATGATAGGAATAACTTTGTTAGTATAAGGTTGTACGACTTACAAATAATCTTCAACAGTTTACAACCACTCGATTGTGTCAACGCCTATCTCGCTTGTCGATCATGTGCAACTCTGACCTTTTCTACATTTACGAAGCAAGCGTTGAAGGATGTATCCTTCTTAGTTAGTTCATACGTTTTCATTCCCATCTATTCTCATATATCTTGAGACACAATATAGATGTATGCTTCTCCCTATACCAATTATTTCTAGGGATTACTTCCACTCTATCACATTTTTAGATGCTGTGCTGTGCGACATTATTGCCTTAATTGCTGATTTTCTGTCAATATAAAAGTTGTCACACTGCTTTGATTATGGCTACTACTTCAGGGTGATAAAGGCTGAAGTGATTTGGCAACTTGTATAATGGGTTTATTTCCAGATCAGCACAGTATACTACAGACGCTACTCTTTCCACTACTTTGGAAACATTCGTGTAAACGTTTGTCGCTTTTTTCCACCATTTGGGAACCTTTGCGTCAAACATCCAACTCTATTGTGGCTCTGAGGACCCCTTCGAAACGTAGGTACGAGTTCAGGTAGTCGGTTCGTCTTGTAATTGATAACACTATACTACTATGGCCGCATTGTCTGTGCTATATTCTTTGCCATCAGGCCTACAGGGTAAATGTGTAGAATGGCATACAGTGCAGCCGTCGAGGTTGCTTTCAGGGCTCCCATAATGCTAAACATTAATAACCTACATGTCCCTTTTAATTTTTGGAGATAGGCTCTTTTTTTTTGTAGCTCACCACCAAACAAGGACTTCATGGTATAGGATAGGGCGGTAGACTCCAAGTACACCCTTGCATTTTTTTACATGCATAAAATGTAATTACTAAGTTTACCAAAATAGTTGCACTTTCGAGGTTTTGTTTTTTACGAGCTAATCGATAACGAAAATGTTCAGTATTTGTGCAAAGTACTCGAGTATTTATTGGTAGTGCCATATCAACTCTATTTGGACCAGAAAGTGACTGCAAAATTATGGTACTTAAGTTGATATAATTATGCACTTAAAATATATGAATATCTGTAAATCACTCTGAAAGCCTAATAATTTTTATTCTTTAGTCTACTAATGATAAAACCCTCTTACGTGAATATTAAATACTGACTAGTTAATACTAGTTCACTCGTCTTTATGGTGCTTTCCACAAAAATTCATTCTACAAAAAAAAACGATTATAATGGGTTTGAAGGAAGACAACTTAATAAGTTGATTTTATTTATGCGCACATTTCGTAATATATTTATGTATGTATATTAGAGCGGGTTAAATTTTATGTATCGATTTCTCTCATCGGGAGTATAGCAAAAACATATGACTCTAAGAAAAATTGCTGAAGACACTATAGCTCTATGTCCGATTTCGAGTCCGCGACTTTTGCAAAATAGATATTTTGCAATATGAATGTAGGATTTCGCCGAAAATCTTCATAGCTTGTGATAGAATTATAGGAAAAATATCATATTGGATTTACTTTAAAGGTATTTTACGTACATTTCTGAATCTTTATTAATATCTATAGTGTTTTTGAATTTTATTAGAGATATCAGGCTTAAATTATGAGAAATTAGCCTAAAATGAACTTTTAATTACTATATTATCATTTTTCACAAATTTCTTATGGAATTTTTTTTTCTTTACAGCTGAAATAAGTTCAGAATATTTTCAACAACTTTTGTTCAGACAGGTTTTCTTTTTTCCAATTCGTTTTAGTAGAAATCCATTTTCAAAAAAAAAAAGACCTATATTTCAAATAATAAGCAAAACAACACAATTTTGATAGTTTTAAAGTAATTTATTTAAAAAATTATTTTTTGTACTTAGAATTGACCATTTTAACGTATTTTTCAAAATAAAATTAATGTTATGTTATTATTTTTTAAAATCCTTTTTGCTCTCCATTCGTGGTTGCTTTTCACGTTTTTCTGCTGTAACAGCCATAACACCTTCACGTTTTATCCTATAACACGTTTGGAAATAGATGTTAACAACTGTACATTCTCGATGGCTAACCAAACCAAGCAGGGTATTACATCTATATACAACAACTAATACACCATCGGAAAATTTGAAAACTCTAGCAGTTTATATTATTATAATTTATGTGGCAATGTATTTCAATATGAAATACTATAATTCTGTTTTATACGGCAGTGTACTTTTATCAAAGTTTATTCGTTGGACACAATACCTACCGCGTAATTTACTTAATATTGTAGATGGTGTAATCCAAAATAATTTATATTACGCTCATCCAGAAAACATTTTATTAACAATGTTATTTGATGATAGAAAAGCCACTCGTGATAGAGCTATCAAAAAAATTTTATACTATCGAAAAAAAATACTTGATCCAACTAAACTCAGAGTTTACAAAAAATATAGTATCAATTTTAATGCTTTAGATTATACTGATATGGTTGATCTGAATGACGATAATTTACTATCTGAACCGGCATTCACAAAAGATATTCCACACGATCACTTGGTACAATTATTAGATTATGATCAGCCAACACCATATGATCCTAATATTCCATTGCATATACAAGGAACAGAAAAATATGTACAGTAGTTAACATCTGTTTCCAAGCGTATTGTAGAAAAAAAAACGTGAAGGTGTTATGGCTGTTACAGCAGAAAGTCGTGAAAAACAACCAGGACTGGAGAGCAAAAAAGATTTTAAAAAATAATAACATAACATTAATTTTATTTTGAAAAATACGTTAAAATGGCCAATTGTAAGTAAAAAAAGTAAAGGTGTCTAAGCTCGGGTATAACCGAACATTATATACTCAGCGTGAGCTTTTTTTTTTAACTTGTTTTATATCTAAGTTGCCGTGGTCTTTAACCCGATCTTGTCCATTTTTACTAGAAATATTTTCTACTATAGGGCAAATTTGTGTTTATGGCTCCCGAAACATAGAAAATTGCTTAGTTATAAAAGGGGCCGTGCCACGCCCATTTTTTAAATTTGAAGTTTTTCCTATTTATTTTTATTAATCCACTTGGGAAATGAAATACCCTTGATATAAAGCTCTTTTTTGCAAAAATATAGCTTATTTTATTCGCCAACGACCCTTTTTAAAATCTTGTATATAAAAGTGGGCGTGGTCCTTAACCGATTTCTTTAATTTGTCTTTAAAGTATTCCTTATAGCACAGGCAACCTCTCTGCCGAATTTTTTTACGATAGTTTTAACGATTTTTGATTTATGATTAATAATATTTGTAAAAATGATTTCATCACAAGTGGGCGGTGCCACTCCATTTTTTTTTTCAAATTTTTATTAAGACTCTCAACATCAATCCACACGTCAAATTTCAACAATCTAGGTGCATTATTTACTAAAAAATATGGTTTTTGATTTTTCCAAAATGTTATATATATAAAAAGTGGGCGTGGTTATCATCCGATTTCGCTCATTTTCATTTCATTTTGGTGAAGATATCTCAATATTTACTCAAGTTATCGTGCTAACGGCGGACGGACAGACGGACGGACAGGGCTCAATCAAATTTTTTTCGATACTGATGATTTTGATATATGGAAGTCTATATTTATCTCGATTCCTTTATACCTGTACAACCAACCGTTATCCAATAACATATTAATATACTCTGTGTACCAATCACGCTGAGTATAAAAATAATTTTTTAAATAAATTACATTAAAAATATAAAAATTGTGTTTTTTTTGCTTATTACTTGAAAATATAGGTGTTTTTTTTTTTTGAAAATGGCTTTCTACTAAAACGAATTCGAAAAAAGAAAACCTGTCTGAATAAAAGTTGTTGGAAATGTTCTGAACTTATTTTAGCTGCTGTAAAGAAAAAAAAGTTGTCATAATAAATTTGTTAAAACTGATAATATAGTAGTTAGAAGTTCATTTTGGGCTAATTTCTCATAATTTGAGCCTGATATCTCTACTAAAATTCAAAAACACTGTAGATATTAATACAGATTCTGGAGTGTACGTAAAATACCCAAATACCCAATATGATATTTTTCCTATACTTCTATCAGAAGCTATGCAGAGTTTTTGGCCAAACCCTACATTCATATGCAAAAATATCTATTTTGCAAAATTCGGGGACTCGACATCGGATTTAGAGCTATAGTGTTTTCAGTAATTTTTCTTAGAATCATCTGCAGATTATGTTTTTGCTATACTCATAATGAAAAAAAAAACCGTCCATACAATTTGACCCGCTCTAATGTATGTATATAGAGCTGTATGAATAGCACATATCTACAGCATAGTTAAGTGTATGTTTATATGCACAAAGTATTGTGTGCTCACTGACCACCCCAGTACCTTCTGTCAAAAGAGGCGAACGTCTGCTGAAAATTTTCGTCTCTTCGGTTGAAAGTTGACAATCGGACACAAATTTTTGAAATCTGTTTAAAGTACAACGAAAACTATAGCGTAATGACAAAACGCGCAGAATTTATAAATAAAAATACAACAACAATAGCAAAAACCAAAAATAAAATAAATTCAATTTAAATAGAATAAAAGAAATCAAATTTAGAAAATCAAAATGTACAAAAACGCAAAAGTCAAATAGTAAGTACCATAAGTACTTTGAATAGCCGTAACGGCGCATAGGGAACGTTGAAAAATATTCGAAGCGTTTCATGCTTGTCAAAAACAATAAAAATATATATTTTTAAATTACAAAAGTAGTTGTAGCAACAACACATCAATTCGTGCCACCAATTCTTGTGCCTTCTACTGTCTGTCGCCCCCTGCTGAGCTCCTCACGCCAACACCTTGAGTAATACACCAACAGCGCCACGTTTAAGTCGCCTGTGGTGGACGGCAGGCAGCCACATCATTCGAAAATCTTCTTACGTATTTGTTAAAATATTTCTTTGAAATGCTGACTTTTGACAAACCGTTAATATTCGTATGCGTGCATGGATACAACGACGGATGCGGTTTAGGTAATGGACTTTGTGTAGGTGCAGTCTAAATAAAAAGCGGAAACAAAAAAATTGAATTGGACAACACATAAAAAGTGTACAAAGGAAGATCACGAATGACAAAACGTACTTCAATGTCAACACCTTTTAGTTGAGTGAGATATGAAAACCTTGACGACATTAGTTTTGTAATTGTCATTTATTTTATATTTATTTTCATAATTTTCAATATCGTCGTCATCATTATCATCATCATCTTTATGGTTCAGTTTATTAATAAAAGAATACACAAAATATGTAGCAAAGTGTATGAAATAATAAATGGAGTGTGTATACACGTCATAAAGATTTTTGGCAAAATTTATAATTTGCATCTAATAATAGATAAATATTTGATTAATTGATTTTAAAATATGTGTACCCAACGGATATTTAAGTCATGGTTTGTTTTTGTTAATATAAGGCATACATATTTCAGCCGTAGGGGTGACAATAGGTCAACGGGCATAATGTCAATTGACCTTATGACCACTTCAAAACGCCATAAATTCATTGCAGTCACTACGCCAAATTTCAAATGGTTACAATGTCAACGGTATTGACATTATGACCACCCTGCTTTTCCGAAATGGCAATAGAGTCAACTTTTTTTCTCAAAGTGTCATTAGGTAAATCATTTTATTTCGCACCTCTATGGATTAAAATGTTGAATTGCTGCTACATTTTATCTTTTTCCCTTAATTTTTGCTCAGTAGAACGACAAGAAATTTTTTTTAAAGTTTTAGAATAGGGCACCCTTTTTTCCTATATTTTTTCCAATCTTGTCCAAAATTGGATTAAAAGTTGGGGTTTTTTGTGCCGATCTTAAATTTTCTGTTAATGGCTATGATCCTATTTCCGAAACATTCATTAGATCAAAGGGAAATTTCGTAAAGGGTCTTAAGTTCAAATTAAGAAGGATCATATGGCAATTGACCTTATGACCATCTCAAGTGGTCATAAGGCCAATTGATCTGATGTCCTTTTGAACTGGACATAACATCAATTGGCTATTGAGCTTATTTCCCCCTCATTTAAACTTCTTACAAGCAATACCGTAGTCGAAAATTCCCCAACCAGGTAGCTGAACTATGAAAATGGACCAACTACTAGAACTCTGCCAGGAGTTACAATTATTTCTTATGCCGACGACTGCTCGATTATGGCAACAGGACCTGGTCCCGCAAAATGATGAATTAGTTCCTAAAATAAACAGCTATCTCCCCGATCTTTCTAGTTTCTTCACCTCGCGCAAGCTGGCATTATCACCGATAAAATCCACGGCGACTGTTTTTACGACATGGAAGGAACAGATGTCGCAAAAATTTGACCTTCACATAGATGATGAAACACTTCCAACTGTCAGCCACCCAAAGATCTTAGGGATAACGTTCGATAATACTCTGACCTTCAAGGCGCATGCCACCGAAATTGTATCTAATGTACAAATCTGCAACAAAATCCTCAAGTCGCTTGCCGGCAGCACCTGGGGAATAGATAAAGAAACGTTGCTAACCACGTACAAAGCAATTGGCCGGCCGCTCATGAGGTACGCCGCCTGATCACAAAAACACCTACTGCGAAAGGCTAGAGGCCTGTCAAAATGCTGCTATCGGAACTGCCACCGGATGTCTCCTTTGACCCTCGAACACCACCTACATAGTGCGGCCAAAGAGCTCAACATTGAAGAGCACAACGAAAACAGACAGTTTTTGCTAAAAGGTCATAAACCAGGACATCCTAGCAAACAACTGCTTGATCTAGCTTCGCCTCGACGGGATTTAAGGAAACATCTCCATAAGCACTATGACGAGATCCTCCATCTGCCAAGACAGCCGTATAATCCAGACAAGCATAACCCTGCAAAAATCGTTGGATCATGTGGTCCACTTGTGTCATACTAGAGTACTCCATGGATTACTCTTATATAATGCTGAGCTGGAGTATATGGTCCAGTCCTAGGACATCGCAATGTTAATTGTGTCATACTGGGTACTCCATGGATTACTCTGATGTAATTCTGAGCTGGAGTATATGGTCAGTCATAGGACATAGCAATGTTGATTGAACCATATTTTTATACTCAGTTGAGCAGAGCTCACAGAGTATATTAACTTTGATTGGATAACGGTTGGTTGTACAGGTATAAAGGAATCGAGATAGATATAGACTTCCATATATCAAAATCATCAGTATCGAAAAAAAATTCGATTGAGCCATGTCCGTCCGTCCGTCTGTCCGTTAACACGATAACTTGAGTCAATTTTGAGATATCTTGCCGAAATTTGGTACGTAGATTCCTGGGCGTTCATCTCAGATCGCTATTTAAAATGAACGATATCGGACTATAACCACGCCCACTTTTTCGATATCGAAAATTTCGAAAAACCGAAAAAGTGCAATAATTCATTACCAAAGGCAGATAAAGCGATGAAATTTGGTAAGTGGGTTGAACTTATGACGCAGAATAGAAAATTGGTACAATTTTGGACAACGGGCGTGGCACCGCCCACTTTTAAATGAAGGTAATTTAGAAGTTTTGCAAGCTGTAATTTGGCAGTCGTTGACGATATCATGATGAAATTTGGCAGGAATGTTACTCCTATTACTATATGTCTGCTTAATAAAAATTAGCAAAATCGGAGAACGACCACGTCCACTTTTAAACAAATTTTTTTTTAAAGTGAAATTTTTACAAAAAATTTAATATCTTTACAGTATATAAGTAAATTATGTCAACATTCAACTCCAGTAATAATATGGTGCAACAAAATACAAAAATAAAAGAAATTTTCAAAATGGGCGTGGCTCCGCCCTTTTTCATTTGATTTGTCTAGGATACATTTAATGCCATAAGTCGAACAAAAATTTACCAATCCTTGTGAAATTTGGTAGCGGCTTAGATTATTGGACGATAACTGTTTTCTGTGAAAAAGGGCGAAATCGGTTAAAGCCACGCCCAGTTTTTATACACAGTCGACCGTCTGTCCTTCCGCTCGGCCATTAACACGATAACTTGAGCAAAAATCGATATATCTTTACTAAACTCAGTTCACATAATTATCTGAACTCACTTTGTATTGGTATAAAAAATGGCCGAAATCTGACTATGACCACGCCCACGGCCATAATTCTATACCAAATACGAAAAAAGGGTTTAAACATGGTAATTGGATTGGTTTATTGACGCAAAATATAACTTTAGAAAAAAACTTTGTAAAATAGGTGTGACACCTACCATATTAAGTAAAAGAAAATGAAAAAGTTCTGCAGGGCGAAATCAAAAGCCCTTGGAATCATGGCAGGAATACTGTTCGTGGTATTACATATATAAATAAATTAGCGGTACCCGACAGATGATGTTCTGGGTCACCCTGGTCCACATTTTGGTCGATATCTCGAAAACGCCTTCACATATACAACTAAGGGCTACTCCCTTTTAAAACCCTCTTTAATACCTTTAATTTGATACCCATATCGTACAAACACATTCTAGAGTCACCCCTGGTCCACGTTTATGGCGATATCTCGAAAAAGCGTCCACATATAGAACTAAGGCCCACTCCCTTTTAAATACTCATTATCACCTTTCGTTTGATACCCATATCGTACAAACACATTCTAGAGTCACCCCTGGTCCACGTTTATGGCGATATCTCGAAAAGGCGTCCACATATAGAACTAAGGCCCACTCCCTTTTAAATACTCATTATCACCTTTCGTTTGATACCCATAATGTACAAACGCATTCTAGAGTCAACCCTGGCCCACCTTTATAACGATATCCCGAAAAGGCGTCCACCTATAGAATTAAGGCCCACTCCCTTTTAAAATACTCGTTAACACCTTTCATTTGACACCCATATCGTAAAAAAATTCCAAAGTCACCCCCGGTCCACCTTTATGGCGATATCTCGAAAAGGCTTCCACCCATTGAACTAAGGCCCACCCACTTTTAAAATACTCATTAACACCTTTCGTTTGATACCCATATCGTACAAATTAATTCTAGAGTCACTCCTGGTCCAGCTATATGGCAATATCTCGAAAAGGCGTCCACCCATAGAACTAAGGCCCACTCCCTTTTAAAATGCTCATTAACACCTTTTATTTGGTACCCATATCGTACAAACTAATTCTAGGGTCACCCCTGGTCCACCTTTATAACGATATCCCGAAAAGGCGTCCACCTATAGAACTAAGGCCCACTCCCTTTTAAAATACTCATTAACACCTTTCATTTCATACCCATATCGTACACACAAATTCTAGAGTCACCCCTGGTCCACCTTTATGGCAATACTAGCCTTTACCCGCGGCCCCGTCCGCAAGGAGAAAATAAAATATATGTGCTATTCACGTTAGCCTGCTTATCAAGTTGTCTGTTTAAAAATTTTTTCTGTCAATGTATGTTATTTTTTAATACAGTAAAAAAAAGAACTAACTGAGCTGATGGGCACGCTTACATGAATAGTACAATACACTTTTTTCGAATTAAAAAAAATACATTTTTTTTTTCTAAGTTAAATTAATTGATATGACAGGGGTGAAATAATTACTACTCATAGAACAAAGGAGTGAAACTACAATTAGCTAAAACCAAAAAGAAGATTTTAAATGAAAGCAGTGTTGCTTTTTCGGGTATTTAGTTGGTTAAAATATTACAAAAATTTTAATTATAGTTGTAATAGTTCGTTACAGGATTCATTTAAAAATAGAACGAAAAAGCTGTGATATATTAAAGATAAAACATACCGAATTTTAATTACGAATAATTTGCCGTAAATCCACGGCCATGTGTGCTGAATTACCGGTTTCGAAGAGACCTAAAATGATCCCGGAAGTGTCCCTAAATGACACCAAATAGTCACGAAATGATGCCGACGGGATCCTGGACAAATCTCGAAAACTATCCAGAAATGATGCCGGAAGGGTCCCAAAATAATCCCGAAGTAGTCACGAAAAGTCCCGAAATTACCCGGACGGATCCCGAAAACCATCCAGATTTGATTCCTGAACGGTCCGCAAATGATCCCGATATAGTCCGAAAAAACTCTGACGGGATCCCGGACAAATCCAGAAAATCGCCCAGAAATTATCCCGGAGGAGTCCCAAAATGATTCCGAAATAGTAGTCACGAAAAAGGCCCGAAATGACCCTGACGGGATCCCGAAAACCATCCAGAAATGACTCTGGAGGGATCCCCAAATGATCCCGGAAAAGTCCACAAACCAACCAGAATTGATCTCTGAAGGTTCCGCAAATGATCCCGAAATAGTCCCGAAAGTCACGAAAAACTCAGACCCATCCCGAAAATCATGAAGAAATTATCCTGGAAAGGTCCCAAAATTACCCCGAAATAACTCCGACGGGATCCCGGACAGATCCCGAAAATCATCCAGAACTGAGCTCTGAAACGTCCGCAAATAATCCAGAAAGAGTCCGGAAAAAGTCCCGAAAAAACTCCGTCGGGATCCCGGACAGATCCCGGAAATCACCCAGAAATTATGCCGGAGGGGTCCCAAAATGATTCCGAAATAGTCCCGAAAAAGTCCCGAAATGACCTTGAGGGGATCCCAGACCGATACCGAAAACCATCCAGAATTGATCTCTAAAGGGTCCGCAATTTATCCCAGATAAAGTCGCGAAAAAACTACGAAGGGATCCCGAACAGATCCCGAAAATCATAGAGAAATTATCCCGTAAGGGTCCCAAAATGATCCCGAAATAGTCCCGAAAAGGCGCGAAATAATCCTGACGGGATCCCGGACGGATCCCGAAAACCACCCAGAAATGATCTTTAAGGGCAACTGACCCCGAAATAGTCGTGAAAAAATCCCGAAATTACCCCGACGGGATCCCGAAAACCATCCAGAAATTATACCTGAAGGATCCCCAAATGATCCAAGAACAGTCTCGAAATTCCTTGACATTTTCCCGAAAAAGTAAAAAAATAAACCCGACGGGATCTCGGACGGATCCCGAAAACGATCCAGAAATGATGCCGGAAGGGACCCCAAATGATCCCGAAAAATTCCCGAAATTCCCCCGATGGGATCCCGGACGGATCCCGGACCATACAGAAATGATGCCGGTTGGTACCCCAAAATGATCCCGAAATAGGCCAGAAATGACCCCGTCGGGATCCCGGACGGATCCCCAAAAGTATACAGAAATGATGCTGGAAGGTGAAATGATCCCCTTAAAGAAAGATGAAAAATGAAATGATCCCCTTATAGTTCCGAAATGATCCTGACGGGATTCCCGACGGATCCCGGAAACTATCCAGAAATGATGCCGGTAGGTACCCCAAATGGTCCCGATATGACCCCGTCGGGATCCCGCACGGATCCCTAAAACTATCCAGAAATGATGCCGGAAAGGTCCCCAAATAACCCCCTAATAGTCCCGAAATTACGCCGACGGAATCCCGGACGGATCCGGAAACCATCCAGAAATGATGCCGGAGGAGACCCAAAATGATCCCGCAAAAGTCCCAAAATGACTCCGACAGGATCCCGGACGGATCCCGAAAACCATCCAGAAATGATGCCGGGAGAGACCCCAAATGATCTCGCAAAAGTCCCAAAATGACCCCGACAGGGTCCCGGACGGATCCCGTAAACCATCCAGAAATGATGCCGGTAGGTACCCCAAATGGTCCCGATATGACCCCGTCGGGATCCCGCACGGATCCCTAAAACTATCCAGAAATGATGCCGGAAAGGTCCCCAAATAACCCCCTAATAGTCCCGAAATTACGCCGACGGAATCCCGGACGGATCCGGAAACCATCCAGAAATGATGCCGGAGGAGACCCAAAATGATCCCGCTAAAGTCCCAAAATGACCCCGACAGAGTCCCGGACGGATCCCGTAAACCATCCAGAAATGATGCCGGTAGGTACCCCAAATGGTCCCGATATGACCCCGTCGGGATCCCGAACGGATCCCTAAAACTATCCAGAAATGATGCCGAAAGGGTCACCAAATGATCCTGTATTAGTCGAGAAAAAGTTCCGAAATGACTCCGACGGGTTCCCGGATGGATCCCGAAAACCATCTAGAAATGATGCCGGAAGAGACCCCAAATGATCCCGCAGAGGTCCCAAAATGACCCCGACAGGATCCCGGACGGATCCCGAAAACCATCCAGAAATGATGCCGGAGGAGACCCCAAATGATCCCGCTAAAGTCCCAAAATGACCCCGACAGGATCCCGGACGGATCCCGAAAACCATCCAGAAATGATGCCGGAGGAGACCCCAAATGATCCCGCAGAGGTCCCCAAATGACCCCGACAGGATCCCGGACGGATCTCGTAAACCATCCAGAAATGATGCCGGAAGAGACCCCAAATGATCCCGCAAAAGTCCCAGAATGACCCCGACAGGATCCCGGACGGATCCCGAAAACCATCCAGAAATGATGCCGGGAGAGACCCCAAATGATCTCGCAAAAGTCCCAAAATGACCCCGACAGAATCCCGGATGGGTCCCGTAAACCATCCAGAAATGATGCCGGAAGAGAACCCAAATGATCCCGCAAAAGGCCCAAAATGACCCGACAGGATCCCGGACGGATCCCGTAAACCATCCAGAAATGATGCCGGAAGAGACCCCAAATGATACCGCAAAAGTCCCAAAATGACCCCGACAGGATCCCGGACGGATCCCGAAAACCATACAGAAATGATGCCGGAAGAGACCCCAAATGATCCCGCAAAAGTCTCAAAATGACCCCGACAGGATCCCGGACGGATCCTGTAAACCATCCAGAAATGATGCCGGAAGAGACCCCAAATTATCCCGCAAAAGTCCCAAAATGACCCCGACAGGATCCCGGACGGATCCCGAAAACCATCCAGAAATGATGCCGGAGGAGACCCCAAATGATCCCGCTAAAGTCCCAAAATGACCCCGACAGGGTCCCGGACGGATCCCGTAAACCATCCAGAAATGATGCCGGAAGAGACCCCAAATGATCTCGCAAAAGTCCCAAAATGACCCCGACAGGATCCCGGACGGATCTCGTAAACCATCCAGAAATGATGCCGGAAGAGACCCCAAATGATCCCGCAAAAGTCCCAAAATGACCCCGACAGGATCCCGGACGGATCCCGAAAACCATCCAGAAATGATGCCGGAATGGACCCCAAATGGTCCCGAAATGACACCGACGGGATCCCGGACGGATACCGAAAACCATCCAGAAATGATGCCGGCAGGTACCCCAAATTATCCCGAAATAGTCCCGAAATGACCCTGACGGGATCGCGGACGGATTCCGAAAACCATCCAGAAATGATGCCGATAAGGTCCCCAAATGATCCTGTATTAGTCGAGAAAAAATTCCAAAATGACTCCGACGGGATCCCGGACGGATCCCGAAAACCATCTAGAATTGATAGAGGAAGGTACCCCAAATGATGCCGAAATAGTCCCGAAATGACATCGACGGGATCCCGGACGGAACCCGAAAACCATCCAGAAATGATGCCGGAGGAGACCCCAAATGATCCCGCTAAAGACCCAAAATGACCCCGACAGGGTCCTGGACGGATCCCGTAAACCATCCAGAAATGATGCCGGAAGAGACCCCAAATGATCCCGCAAAAGTCCCAAAATGACCCCGACAGGATCCCGGACGGATCCCGTAAACCATCCAGAAATGATGTCGGAAGAGACCCCAAATGATCCCGCAAAAGTCCCAAAATGACCCCGACAGGATCCCGGACGGATCCCGAAAACCATCCAGAAATGATGTCGTGAGAGACCCCAAATGATCCCGCAAAAGTCCCAAAATGACCCCGACAGGATCCCGGACGGATCCCGTAAAGCATCCAGAAATGATGCCGGAAGAGACCCCTAATGATCCCGCAAAAGTCCCAAAATGACCCCGACAGGATCCCGGACGGATCCCGTAAACCATCCAGAAATGATGCCGGAGGAGACCCCAAATGATCCCGCAAAAGTCTCAAAATGACCCCGACAGGATCCCGGACGGATCCCGAAAACCATCCAGAAATGATGCTGGAAGAGACCCCAAATGATCCCGAAAAAGTCCCAAAATGACCCCGACAGGATCCCGGACGGATCCCGTAAACCATCCAGAAATGATGCCGGAGGAGACCCCAAATGATTCCGCTAAAGTCCCAAAATGACCCCGACAGGGTCCCGGACGGATCCCGTAAACCATCCAGAAATGATGCCGGAAGAGACCCCAAATGATCCCGCAAAAGTCCCAAAATGACCCCGACAGGATCCCGGACGGATCCCGTAAACCATCCAGAAATGATGCCGGAAGAGCCCCAAATGATCCCGCAAAAGTTCCAAAATGACGCCGACGGGATCCCGGACGGATCCCGTAAACAATCCAGAAATGATGCCGGAAGAGACCCCAAATGATCCCGCAAAAGTCCCAAAATGACCCCGACAGGATCCCGGACGGATCCCGTAAACCATCCAGAAATGATGCCGGAAGAGACCCCAAATGATCCAGCAAAAGTCCTAAAATGACCCCGACAGGATCCCGGACGGATCCCGTAAACCATCCAGAAATGATCCCGCAAAAGTCCCAAAATGACGCCGACGGGATCCCGGACGGATCCCGTAAACCATCCAGAAATGATGCCGAAAGAGACCCCAAATGATCCCGCAAAAGTCCCAAAATGACGCCGAAGGGATCCCAGATGGATTCCTAAAACCATCCAGGAATGATTACGGAAAGGACCCAAACTGACCCCGAAAACGTCCAGTAATGATCCAGGAAACCATCAAGAATTTATCTCTCGAAGGTACGCAAATGATCCCGAAAGTACCCCGACGGGATCCCGGACGGATCCCGAAAACCATCCAGAAATGATGCCGGAAGGGTCCCCAAATGATCGCGAAATAGTCCCGAAATGATTCCGGAATTGTCCCGAAAATGTCCCAAAATAACCCCGACGGGATCCCGGACGGATCTCGAAAACTATACAGAAATGATCCCGGAAGGGTCCCAAAATGATCCCGAAATAGTCCCGAAAAAGTCCCGAAATTACCCCGGCGTAATCCCGGACCGATCCCGAAAACCATCCAGAAATGATCCCGGAGGGTCTCGATATGACCCTTACGGGATTACAAATAAGGTGAAGCTAATTATAAAACCATGTTAATAAGGCAGCAGGCGCATTGGAGCGAATAAAAAGTTACATAGAAACATACAGGTAAAGCTAACAAAAGCGTGCTAATAAAAACAATTGATGGAGGGCGGATGGCGGGAGTAGAGGAGAGGACCACTGATCGTTCCTCCAAAATTGTCTAGATCTCGTTCTGTATGTACCAGATACCAAAAACTATTGATTTAGGAGAAAATTTATATTGAGTTATAACAATTTATAGATTTTACACCAGAGGGAGGATAAAGGGGGGTGGGCGGGCGGAGGGTGTCACTGCTTACTTTGTAAGCCCTCGACTTATTTGACCCCTTGAGTCTGTGATATTGGTGAAGGCCAGTATACGTAAAGTTATAATGTGTAAAAATTATTGAAAAATAACTTCTCGAAGGGGTTGTGGGACCCCCACCCCTCTTTCCATGTTCGAAAAAAATTTCGCTAGTAGACTACTGTCTGTGTCCCAAATTTCATCAAAATCCGTGTAGCCATTCTGGCGTGATTCAGTCGCAAAGACGGAAAAATATAATAATTAAAATATAACTGTTCCTAGGGGGCGGGGACCACGCCCCTTTTCAAAAATATATAGTTAGTAGATCCTTCTAGACTATTGGCTATATGTGTGCAAAATTTCATCCAAATCGGTCCAGCCGTTCTTGCGTGATTGAGTCACAAAGACAAACGTCTGGACAAACATCCAAACATCCAAACATCCAAACATCCAAACATCTTCACATCCAAACTTTGCCATTTATAATATATATTAGATCTCGAAAAGGCGTCAACCCATAGAGCTAAGGCCCACTCCCTTTTAAAACACTCATTAACACCTTCCGTTTGATACCCATATTGTACAAACGCATTCTAGAGTCACCACTGGTCCACCTTTATAACGATAACCCGAAAAGGCGTCCACCTATAGAACTAAGGCCCACTCCCTTTTAAAATACTCAGGTGTTAATTTTCATTTGATACCCATATCGTACAAATAAATTCCAGAGTCACCCCTGGTCCACCTTTATGGCGATATCTCGAAAAGGCGTCCACCTATAGAACAAAGCCCCACTCCCTTTTAAAATACTCATTAACACCTTTCATTTGATACCCATATCGTTCAAACAAATTCTAGAGTCAGCCCTGGTCCACCTTTATGGCGATATCTCGAAAAGGTGTCCACCTATAGAACTATGGTCTACTCCCTCTTAAAATACTCTTTAATACCTTCCATTTGATACGCATGTCATACAAACACATTCCATGGTTACCCGAGGTTCATTTTCCTACATGGTGATTTTCCCTTATTTTGTCTCCATATCTCTCAACTGAGTATGTAATGTTCGGTTACACCCGAACTTAGCCTTCCTTACTTGTTTGTATAAATTTTGGTTAATTTTGGAGCACTCGCTTGGTCCATTGCGAGTACTCCATACATGCATGGCAGACCCTTAAGCCAAATCCACAAGAATCGGTAAACACTTTTGCCAGGACGTGCCCAGTGAACCCTGTTATTAATATGCAATATCCCACCCTTGCAGAAGAAGAAATCACATTACCAAGGGAGACACGAGTCACCCTGTCCCAATTTCGTTCTGAATACTGTAACAGGTAAAACTCTTACTTGTCCAGAATCAACCCCGAAATACGTAATGTATGTCCTACATGCAATGTGTTCGCACATGACATCAACCATCTTTTCAATTGTAATGTAAAACCTACGCCTCTAACACAAATCTTCCTATTGTACGCCCCTGTTGAAACAACCAGTTTCCTTGGACTCCCGTTAGAGGACTTTGATGACAATTTGTGAGTGGTCATGCCCTGTGAATGGTTCTTTGTGTAAGGGTCGAGCTAGTAGTTGGTTCGTATTCAACAGTTCAATTGTCTTGAGAAGCAATTGCCCGTATTTTGGTTTTAGGGTCTGTTGCCGGATTTTTCTGAACAATAACAATTCGAAAGCACTTGGTGTGCATAAACATGTGTTGGCACGACTCAAAATTCGGAAAATTTCCCGAAAATAACTTTCAAGCGATCCTGATATAGTCTCGAATTAATCCTGAAAACAGTTCAGAAATGGCCTCCAAACTATTTCGAAAATCATGCCGATTTTTTCCGAAACATTATTGAAAAGATCCAGATATTTTCATGAATACAGTCTAGAAACGACTTCGAAAACCTTCGGGAATTATCGTCGAAATAATTTCGAAGTGTCCCCGGAACAGTCCCGATTTGATCCTGAAACGGTGTTGAAATTATTTCGATAGGAATGATTGTATTGATTAAAATTAGCCCGAAACAATCACGATACTGTTCCGAAAATAGTCCCCGAAGTCCATTACGTTCCCGTCCTAGAACCTGCCTGTTTGTCAGAGGAAGAAGGCATGCCCTCCCGCTGGTTAATCAGGTGTGAAAGTGAAGTTTTGCAGTTATTCGCTGTATGTGCAAGGTGGGTACAGATTTAAGTGTGTCGAGGTAGCTATCCGAGTCGATGTTTCAACCTCCATTCGTGTACACATCTAAAAAAAATGACAATGATGTATGCCGCAACATGGTCGATCTGGTTGATTGTAATCTTAACGGGAACAGCTACGTAGCTTGATGAATATTTTTATGTTTAAATTTGATGCTCTATATTCCCATGTTTCGCCGGCGAAGTCGATCAGTCCATAATCCATTAGATGATGTTTTATCGTAGAGGCTAAACTTTTCGGCTATGTAACAAAATATCACTACTCTGTTCACCCTGGCATAAAGTCGTACAAATTTTGTATCATGGTGCAGGTAGCATCCAAATTTGCATTCCAGGCGCGTCTCCTATGTCATGTTTTACTGCCTTATATATGTTGAAAGGTGATGATATGAGCTTTTACCGGGCACTAACCCCATTAAGGGACGGGATATTCCAGGTGCAAAAGGTGCGTAGGCTTCCGCTCCTCACTATCCTTAATTTCTATAAAGAATCAGATTTCGCGTGCGCTAAAGAAAATGAAACAACCTAATGGTTCATATTTTATATATTTCTGTATGAAAGTCACTTAGCACTGATGACGTCAGCACATTTGCTTAACCGGAAAATATTGTCCAACTCAACGAAGACCATAAAAGCTACAACCCATAATACATACATAGGAAAATCAAACATTTCATGCCCGATGGCCATGATCATTGCAAACATAAAACAAGTAAGGAAGGCTGAGTTCGGGTGCAATCGAGCATTACATAGTCAGCGGCCAAATTATAGCTGGCAAAACTTTTAAATTGTCTTCTTTTAAAAGCGGTCGGTGGCACGCCCATTGTGCAAAATTTTACTAATTTTCTATTCTGCGTTATAAGGTCAACCCACCTACGAAGTTTCATCGCTTTATCCGTCATCCGTCTTTGGTAATGAATTATCGCACTTTTCCGCTTTTTCGAAATTTTCGGTATCGAAAAAGTGGGCGTGGTTATAGTCCGATTTCGTTCATTTTAAATATCGATCTGAAATGAGTGCCCAGGAACTTACGGACGAACGGACATGGCTAAATGAATTTTTTTTTTCGCCCAGATCATTTTGATATAAAGAAGTCTATATCAATCTCGATTAGTTTATGCCGTTACAGATTACCGTTATGCGAACAAAACTAATATACTCTCAGCTGAATATTATAATAAGGTCCGCTTTGTAAATGCAAGTGAAACCTATCGGAGAAGAAGAGTGGGGAAAAGTACGGATCAGAGGACTCAAGAGAGCCCTCCCATAGTACTGTGCAGCCTTAAAAATTGTCAAGCACCTAGAAGCAGCGGTCGACACAACCAACCTGAAAAGTGAGCGCTTGGTCCAAGAGGCAGTAAAATTAGGCCGAACGCAGTTCAAGGGTGTAAACGTGAGAAAACTTCGGTACAGAAATTAGTATGAGAAGGAAGAAACTCACACGATACGTAAAACAATGCTCTTCACACTGTGAACTCTTTGAGAGCCTATGCCGAACTTTTGGCGCTTTTACGAAGATGAGAACTTTTACGAACATTAAAACTAAATAGCCAAAGTGCTAAGATTAAATTGGTCTCTCGTTCACTTGTAGTTTAAACTTGCACTGATACAACTGACATTAAAATAAAATAAAATTTTTAAATAAAAACTTTACAAACACAAAGTTTTAGAATTACAAGTTGCATAAAGCTAAATCGCTGTCAGCCGATCGAAAATTACGGCACTATTAGATCGACCTTGTTTCTAAAGAAAATTTAAAAAATTGAGTTACCCGAAATTCGCCGAAAAATGCGGAGTTTCAAGCACCGGTCAAATTCCTGTCAGAAAAAGAGCCGTGACCTGTAACCAATGTTCAGAGAGTGCTGTCCTCTTAAACGAAACCAGCGATGAAGTTCATGTTTAACTTCTACATATCGAAGTTACCTTCACCACCAGAAGGGGTCACTATCGTTTCCTACGCCGATGACTACACAATAATGGCCACAGGCCCAGCCCCACACATCGATAAGCTTTGTAATAAAATAAACAGCTATCTCCCTGATTTCTCCAGTTTTTTCGCCTCGCGAAACCTGACATTGTCACCGATCAAATTATCGGCGACCTTATTTACAACAAGGACACCGGCAAATGTCGGCCATATTGGACATCCCCGTCGATGGTATTGAACTACCGATTGCGTTACACCCAAAAATTTTGGGTGTGACGTTCGATCAGAATCTACATTTTGAAGAGCATGCAACCGCAATTGTACCTAAAATCTAGAGCCGTAATAAAATCCTCAAATCTCTTGCCGGCAGTACTTAAGGTAAAGACAAAGAAACGCTGGGATTCAAGGGGTTGTGTAGCGCAATATATAGCTTCTCCAACCCAATTGTCAACCTCACCTTTGAGCGGCGAATCCCGTTTCACTAACAGACGAGGCTCTGGCGACCCCAAGCTCCTCATGGAACTTGGGGGTGGGGAGGGAGGGATCGCCTGAAGGTTTAATGTGGCCATATAAATCATTCCCGAGATGGTCGGGCCAGCACCTTAATGGTGCTGTGTTACCGGAGCGTATCGGATCTGTATCCGACGAAGGACCATCACATCGATAACACTCCCCAAAGCCTTCGGGGAGTAACCTAATCGCTACAACAACAACAACAACAACAAAGAAACGTTCATTACCACTTATAAAGCAATTGACCCGTCGATTGCATACTACGCGTCCCCGATATGATCGCCAAGCCTAAAGGTTATTTACCGGAAGAAAATACAGGCTTGCCAAAACACTGCCCTCATAACCGCTACGGGCTGTCTTCTTATGTCCCCAGAACACCATCTCCCCAATGAGGCGAGAGTAATCCCATCAAAGAGAGAAATTAAATGCTTAACAAACAGTTTCTGTTGAGTACCCAGAGACCTGGGCATCCCAACAGACCTCCCAGGGACTTAAGAGGTCATCTCTGTAAACATTATGAGGAAATACGGCACCTGAGAATGCAGCCGTATGTAGCAAAAAAGCACAAGCAAGTCCTCAGTGATATCCACAATCAGGCGTCGGACCTCTATTGCCCGCCGAATCCATTTCTTAAAGAAAATATTCAGAACTCGCAGAAGTGGAAGGCTCTCTGCCTAGGGAAATGCGCGTCACTCTAGCTCAACTTCGATCTGGATACTGTAACAGGTTAAAATCTTACCTATCCAGAATCAAAACCTGACATACAAAATGTATGTCCTGCTTGCAATGTATCTCCACTTGACACCAATCATCTCATTAATTGTCCAACCTCTACCAACGTCTCTAAGACCCCTCTAATTATGGCTCACTCCTGTTGAAACTGCAAGTTTCCTTGTTCTCCCGTTAGAGGGTATTGCCGACAATTTGTGATCGGTCGAGTCCATTGGATGGGGCGAAGCGCTGCTACAACATCATGAAGCACCCAGTGAAGATGATAATATTCCACCAACTCTTCACAACAAATACTTTTATAGGCTTTGTCATTGTACTTCGCAGCTGTCCATGTGCAAAATGTGAAACTGAAACTTCCTCAGAGCATGAAAAGCTGGAAGCATTTCTGTATTAGGCAATAGAGATTTTTTCGTAAATTTATTAAAAGGTTTTTTATAATAATAAAGAAAATACCCATGCATATTGGATATATGTTTTGGAGAGAACTCTATATATATATATTGTGACGAATATTAACATCACTAAGTGATACTAGCATCCCTAGGCCGATACTAATCAGCCACTCTTATGTACGTAAACAAATCAATCATCATCTACACACATACGTACAAGGCAACGGAGACATACTCATAAACACATGTAATCATCAGCCGAAGTAGTACTCACATATACATATAGTAAAGTTCAACGGGCGTTGAATTAAAAATCCCATCTGAAAGTGCAGGAGGAGTGGAATGTGGTGGATGAAGAGACAAGGAGAAGAAAGAAAAAATGGAGAGGGAAGGACGATAAAGTAATCTCAAAAGAATTGTAAAATTGCTGGTATCCTAGTAGAAAGAAATATTATCTAATAGTCATAGTTGGTTCTAATTTCGGTCTATATTGACATGCCACACGAAAAGTAGCACTTTTAACATTTATTTTGCGAAAACTTGGAAAGTGCTATTCTACATTTGTAATGTTGCTTAACATTTTTAAGTATTTAATCCTTATACCGATAAGTAGTTATCATTTCATTTGGCTTCTTGTTAACATAAACACATCTAACTATTTTTTGTTGAAAACATTTGATGTAAAAACATATATTCAATAAAAATGTTTATCATTTAGCATTAATATATACTTAAATGTACGTACATAACATATATATATTTATATATATGAAATTTTAAATATTATGTTTTGCGCCATTTTGACTCATAAATGAGTTTTTTTCATCTTTATGTTTCTTGTTTCTTTTTTTGCAGATTTTTGATTTTATTCCTTTCCACCATCACCAAAACCACAATCAATACCACCAATATCATTACAACCACAAATACCACCAACAAAATATTCATCGCCACAACCAAATCTACCATTCACAACGATGGCTACCATGAACTCGGTAAGTACTTATACATACAAATGAATCATATTTAATCACTCATCCATTAAAAATATAAATAAAAATAAATCACAAAGTTTATCTATGAATGTTAAATTTTAAATTTAGTCAAAATATGTCTAGAACGTGTAGTACCCGAAATTGTTTTAAAATTCACGTACTATTAAAATGTACATATATAGACAAGTTTCTCTCCTGCATACGCAAATATGTTGGTTTTATATTCATGAATATAAGTTGTTTTTTATAAGTCAATGGCCTGTGGAAGATTCTATGGTAGAGCGCTAAATTTTATATGGGATGGAACTGTATCTTATCTTCTTGGACCATTTTGGGACTTCAGAATTATTTCGAGACTTTATCAGAACAAATATCGGAAAATTTGGAATCACTTCCGCATTATTTTAGGTATAATTAAGTGAAAACTTCAGGACCATTTCAAGACTGTTTCGAAACCATTTCGAGAGTTTTACAATGTCACGTCGGGATCATTTTGCAACTTTCGGAACAATTTCAGGATCACTGAGGGATTATTTTAAGTATCATTTCAAGAAAACTTCAGAACCATAGCGAGACTGTTTCGGGTCAATTTTTGGACAGTTTAAGCAACCGTTTGGGTATACTTTGGGGCTATTTTTGTAATCATTTCGACACTATTTCGAGACCAATTTGGAAATTTTTCAGGACATACAGAATCACTTCACAATTATTCTTAAAATATTTCAGAAACGGTTAGGAACACTGTCAGAACCATTTTATACTCAGCTGAGCAGAGCTCACATAGTATATTAATTTTTTTCGTATAACGGTACCCCGTAACGACATGAACTAATCGAGATAGATATAGACTTCTATATATCAAAATGATCTGGGCGAAAAAAGAAATTCATTTAGCCATTTCTGTAACACAATAACTTGAGTAAATTTTGAGGTATGTTAATGAAATTTGGTACGTAAGTTCCTGGGTACTCAGCTCAGATCGCTATTTAAATGAACGAAATCGGACTATAAACACGCCCACTTTTTCGATATCGAAAATTTCGAAAAACTGAAAAAGTGCCGAGTGTGTAATGTTCGGTTACACGCGAACTTTGCCTTCTATATAATTTCTTGATAGTACCTGGACTATTTTCGTGCACATTCCGCCCGTTCTTGTTTGAATTCCTTACTTGTTTTTTTTTTTTTATATCGACAAATTACAATAAACTCTTGAGTCAGATGTCTGTTGGAACGCCCAAGTTTCTCGGTAGGTAGCAAAAGTGTTTGTTCAGCATTTCATTTCGCTCCTTTATGGGGAGTATTTTGCTTCGCTGTTTAGATGATGGTCGCGTGACAGAAGAAGACATTCCTTGGTAGTTCCCTCCAGTGTGTTTCCTTAAGACTCGGCGACCATATTGGGGACTCGTAGCATACAAGCGACCGACCAATTACTTTAAACGTGTTTACGCGCGTTTCTTTATCTTCTCTTCAAGTTTTGCTTGCAAGCGAGTTGAGGATTTTGAAACGGTTTTGGAATTTAAGTACAATTTGCGGCTGCATGCTCGCCAAAATGTAGATCCCGATCGAACGTCATACCCAGTATTTTTGGTTGTAAGACAATCGGTAGCGTAATGCCATCGACGTGGATGTTCAATATGGTAGACATTTGCGATTTTCACATTGTAAATAACGTCGTAAGAGATTTCTTCGGTTCCTGAGAATTTGCCAGAATATTTTTGAATCTAAACAAGCTCAGCCATGTTTAAAATAAGTAACTTTTTTATTGCTAACACTTCATACAAAAATTTTTCTAGCTTTTGATACTCTCGAGCAACCAACTCAAAGTTGGTCGTAGGCAAAGCTTTCATACCATTTTGGGTGTTTGTCCTTGCCTCATATTTAAGGACTCGTATAATGGAGTTTTCACAGGGAAATGCCAACGTTTCAATCGAAAAGCCATGTAGTCGTAATAAAATATAGAATCCTAGGTATCAATACCAATTCTCACTTGGCCCCTTCAGTGAATATACTGGCTTGCAAAACATATGTTAATGCTGTTATTTGCAATCTTGTGCCATTGCACAATCTCAGTGCGTCCAAGTTAGGTTAGGTTAGGCTGAACTGGCCGGTAAATAAAGACTGTGCGTCTAAGTTATGCATTAGTATTATAGATGCCAGGAAAATCCCCCACATGTAATCGCAATCTGTGCGAAGGCACCAGCTATAGCTCTAAAGACTTTCAAAACTCTATCAGGTATGTTGTTGCATCATCGTCGTCTCTTGAGTTACCAATAGCCAAATATGTAGGTAGTAAACTCACCTCACTTGCTACTTATTTTATTAGTGCGTGCAAACTAGTTTCCTGCAAGAAGTTGGGCATCCAGATAAATGCTGTAGATGTTTACATAATTTAAACACGCTCCGAATAGCTGTTTCTTTAATATAGCGGCTAAAATTTATTTCATCATCTCCAACGAATCTGCAAGACGCCATTTCCATACGTCCCAGCGTATTTATGTATCTAATTTGCGTATGCATGTGTAAACAACTCTAACATTTCCCTGCAAAAAATCGTGCGATAAATCCCTAAAGAGATTGGTCTCCAATTGATTTCCTTTGTCTACATTTGCGCATGATTGATCACCGTTAGTCCCATTAGGGTACAGTTGGGATTATCCATTTTGAAATCTATGTAGCCCATTTTAAGAAATATTAAAAAAAAACGGCAACGAAATGAGAAAAATAACAAAGACTACAGGGGATTGAATCGAATTATTTAAGAAAAATGCGGCGCCCTATACCAAACCTAAATTACTCGGACTTAACGACTATGCCGGAGTTGGGGTTAAATTTTCGGAGAATATTTTTTATTCTATTTGAACTTACATGAAATAGATTTGGTGGCTTGGCAAACCTTTAGATTGTGTTTCTGCCATGAAAAATGTGACTGGTCTCCATTTTAGTCCTTATTGAAACGAAAAGGAACTAGACTTCATATAGTCCCATATGGGTACAAAGTGGATTGGTTCTATCGATCGCTTTTGGGTATAAATGGGTACAATTAGCAAAGAGCAAAGAGAGTTTCTGACAGTTGCTTCCCACTTTTCGTTTTAATTTTCACCGCTTGTCAAAATACTAGAGCAGTGTTGCCAGAACTTTTTTGCAGAAAAAAGGCTATATGGACAAAAATTAAAGGCTAAAAGAAACGAAATAAAATTTTTTAAAGCTAAGCATAAAAGCTAAAAGTTAAAGGCAACTTTTTAAGAGTTTTACTATTTTTTTTTCATAAAAACCATAACAGCTCTGCAAAAAATGCGATTAGTCTAGGATGAATGTTTTAAAGATTAATTGAGGTTGGTGTATTCACGGATGGCATATGCACAAACAAAAGGAAGCAGTCAAACTACCTAGAATTTTTCTTTTGAATGTAGTTTATGAATGCAGTGAAAATATTTGTCGATTAGTGGCAAGCAAAATAGTAAAGGAAACGCTGACTCAAAATGCAAAAATTCAAATTTTGGGTTTATTTTATACTATTTCTCCTATATTTCTGTCAATAAAACCTACATTTTGTGCAACGTTGCAAGCACAAAAATTTACTCATCTCAATGATGTGAAAATAAATGGAAGAATAGACAGATGGAAAGTTATATGACAGTAGATGTCTCCGCTTATCAACAGGGGTTTTTGGACCCCAACTCCGGATTTTGAGGGCGTATATGATCCAAGTATGCAGATTTTGTATTCTAGACTTGACCTAAAAGTTGAGGTATATCTTGAAAAGAATATATTTTCAATGTCATATGGTCTATTTAATTGAGTTAACATTGTCGCGTTGGTTAATCTACGAGCATAAGCCTCTCGTCTAAGGAATATAAAACTAGGCGAAGCTTCGCAAAGATTCTCATAAAATGCATGAAAATGTCGCGCCAGGAACCCAGACTTGCCCATATACATGAATAAGTCACAAAATATTTCAATATCACAGTGCTATTCATCATCTGATGTGTAAGAATTAATGAGATCATATCTTATAACAAAACCGGGGCAATATTTCGTAGAAAATAAGAAAAGGGGTATAAACTCAGCCATTTTGCAGAGTGATAGGTTACCTAGTTCAAGTCGATTCCCCTGAATGCACTAAATGTAAAATTTTGTTTTCAATTAATTTTTTCGCTGGCCATCTTATTGACTCCACCAATGGGAAGCTTTATAAAATTACCAAGAGGCAATTCAGCGTTGTATCACTTTTATTAGGCTAAACTAGTGATCTATGATGAAATTTGTTTGTCAATCGATCGAAATATCTAACCACCAAAACTAGACCTCTAGTTCTGATAAGTCCGTTGCTTCATCAACTATCTACAAAATCTGTTTTTTTTTTTTTGGAAAATCCAACATTACTCCTTTATGTGCCGGAAATGCCTTTGTTCTGCTACAACTAAAGGATTGAACGATTTTTGAATCTGTGCAGTAGTGAAAAAGACAAAAATATCAAAATCGTGGCTACTTGCTTAAATAGCACCAAAATTTACAAAAAGGTACAAGCGCACCAAACAGAGTCCGAAGTGGCAACCGTGGTTTTCGCCGTGTTTTTGCGAACAGCTATAAAAAGAAATGTCAGTAACCCCAATCTCAATCAGCGAGTAGTTTGAGTTCGAAGCAAACATGTTAAGTGATGTCTTTTGTTAATTTATCCTCTTTGCAATTAGTCTGTTCATAGGACATGCTCAAACAAAAGGGAACAGTTCAACTCATACAAAGAGATAAAAACTGGCATTGTTCGCATACTCCTTTGAGATACATCCCAGATTCATGCAGGACTAATCGCATTTTTTGCAGGGTTATAAAATAAATGAAGAAAATACATAAATTTTGGTTTTCATATTCGCACGCAACTGGAAAGAGACGCCTAACTGTCTGCTATTTTTTTATTGCCATTTACAAATTTATTTATACAATACAACACACACGCCTCTAATTGTATATATGCAAATACATATATGTTAATATAAAAATTTCAGCCTACACAAGCTATAAAAACTTTGTTCCTTAATTAATCTTTTTAAAGGTCTATTTACTTTTTCAAATAAAATTATTCATCACTTTTTATTGGATTAAAATTTTTGAAAGGTCAATGCTCGCTATTAATTCAATATAAATTCTATTTGTGTGCCAACAATTTATTTGTGTTTTAATTAAACTTTAGAAAAGAAAAAAGTAACTTACGGTACGTGAAATACTTTTCACGGAAAAATTACAAATAGTTTTTGTTGCTAGCCAAATATTTGTTTAATTAACATTATTTTTTCAAGCTAAAATAAGTTGTTGTTTTAAGTTCGTTGCTAAAGTAATAAAAATGTTTTTTTGAAAATGAGGGGAAGTAGTTTTAAATATTTTTTATGTGAATAAATTAAGACCAAATTTCCTAACAAATTCGTACCGACGCTGACACTGCCGAGCTAGGCATTTCACCTGTACCATATTTTTGGGAGATAAAATTTTTGTACCGTTCATGAAAATTAAATGGTATATTGACTTCGTGAAGATTCTGAATATTGTAAGTCCTTAAAGGAAAATAGATAGGCCCACCAATAAGTACACCGAAATGATCAGGATGAAGAGCTGAGTTGATTTAACCATGTTCGTCTGTCTGTCTGTCTGTCTGTTTGCATGCAAGCTAGTCGCTCAATTTTTGAGATATCTTGATAAATTTTAGTGTGCGGGTATATTTAGGTGTCCGATTAGACATTTGTCGGAACCGGCCAGATCGGACCACTATAGCATCTATCCCCCATACTACCGGTTTTTGTGAAAAGAGGATTTTTGTCATATCTTCCTCAACTTATCAGATTGAAGCTTCAAACTTTACCACATGCTTTCGTATACTATACACTAGCAGACCCGGTGTTGTTCTGCCCTAAATTTGGAGTATATGCCTAAATTTTAATAAACTTTTTCCGTTTAAATCGGTTTAACAACCGCAACCAGGCTCGGTGCCACGGGGCAGCTTGAGCGCCGACCATATGGCCATAGTAGTATAGCGTCATCAATCACAAGACGAACATACTACCTGATTCCCTATCAGCGCTTCGAGGGAGATCTTAAGGCCACAATAGAGGTGGACGGTTTGCGCAAGAGTGCGCAAATGGCGGACGAGGCGATACATGTGTACACAGATGGTTCCAAAGTAGTGGAAGTAGTAGGGTCTGCGGTATACTGTGCTGATCCGGAAATAAGCAGATCCTACAGGCTGCCAGATTACTGTAGCGTTTTCCAAGCGGAAATATTAGCCGTAACCAAAGCAGTAGAAACCCTGGAAGAGAATAGCTTGAGCTGCAATCGTGTTAACTTTTATATTGACAGTCAAATAGCAATTAAGGCAATAATCTCGCATAGCACAGCATCTAAATGCGTGTTAGAGTGTAAGCAGTCTCTGAAGAGAATCGGGACAGGGAGAAGCATACATCTATATTGGGTTCCAGGGCATATGGGAATAGATGGGAATGAAAAAGCGGACGAACTAGCTAAAAAGGGCGCATCCCTTGAAGCTTACTCCCTAGACGTCCCAATTAGACTGGGCGAGATTAAGCGAAGCCGAGAGGTGCACATGCGGGAAAGGCGGGGGTTCAAGCGCGCGGCTGTAATGTGTCGAAGATTATGTGTAGGTCTTACAGCCTTAGACTAACAAAGTTGCTTCTATCATTAATAAGAGAGGACTGTAGACTCATGACGGGTATTCTGAATTTAAATTAGGCTTGGTCAGTGATAGCAGATGTAGGAAGTGCGGGTTGGAGGAGGAAACGATTGAGCACGTTCTGTGATCGTGCCCTGCACTTGCCAGGCCAAGACTCCAGTTATTAGGATTGTGTACAGCTGTCAGACCTAGAAGCAGAAAGTGGCTTAAATCCTAGGAAGCTTTTAGTATTTGCCAGGAGGATGGAGTTATTTTATAACATAGGTCCTGGTTTTTGATAGGGTTTTTCAGTTTGGTCGCTAAAACAAACGTCTGGTAATACTACGGACTCAATCAGTCTATGTGAGGTCCTTATGGACCGGCCAGTTCAACCCAACCTAACCTCCGTTTAACTCTGCCTCCCCCCCCTCTTCACGTTTTCTTAATCCTTTTATTCACTCCTCCCTCTGTCTTTTTCGCTTCATCTATCTCTATCTTCGTCTCACTCTATTCCTTTCCCAGTGTCCTTCCCCTTCCTTCTTTCCTCTTCTCTGAAGTTCTTCTCATTCTTCTTCTTCCCCTATTACCAGTCCCAATGGGTGGTTTTGTAATTTGTTCAAGTCCCAGTCCCACTCCGAGTCTCAGTTCCAGTCCTAGTCCTAATCCCAGTCCCAGTCCGTCTCTGGTCTACTTCCCGGAAAAAGGATCGTAAATACTAATAATGGCAAATTTATATACCAATTTCAGGCAAATCGAATAGAACGTATGTCAACAGGTATGCGGGAATTATTAATTAATTTCTTTATTTCGGCTTCGCATGCATATTTATCAGTTTTGCCAGGTTGATGGGACTAAATCGAATATCACAATGAAAATTACTTTAAAGCTCTCGGCAATAGCTTTATTAAAAAACAAGTAAGGAAGGTTAAGTTCGGGTGTAACCGAAGATTACATACTCAGTTGAGAGCTTTGGAGACAAAATAAGGGAAAATCACAATTTAGGAAAATGAACCGAGGGTAGCCCTGGAATGTGTTTGTATGACATGTGTATCAAATGAAAGGTATTAAAGAGTATTTTATGAGAGAGTGGGCCTCAGTTCTATAGGTGGACGCCTTTTCGAGATATCGCCATAACAGTGGACCAGGGGTGACTCTAGAATGCGTTTGTACGATATGGGTATCAAATGAAAGGGGTTAATGAGCATTTTAAAATGGAGTGGGCCTTGGTTCGAGATATCGCCATAAAGGTGGTTATATTTTGCGTCAATAAACCAATCCAAATACCATGTTTCATCCCTTTTTTCGTATTTGGTAATTTTAGGTATCGAAAAAGTGGGCGTGGTCATTGTCGGATTGCGGCCATTTTTTAAACCAATACAAAGTGAGTTCAGATAAGTACGTGAACTGAGTTTAGTAAAGATATATCGATTTTTGCTCAAGTTATCGTGTTAACGGCCGAGCGGAAGAACAGACGGTCGACTGTGTATAAAAACTGGGCGTGGCTTCAACCGATTTCGCCCTTTTCCACAGAAATAAGTTATCGTCCCAGAATCTAAGCCCGTACCAAATTTCACAAGGATTGGTCAATTTTTGTTCGACTTATGGCATTAAAAGTATCCTAGACAAATTAAATGAAAAAGGGCGGAGCCACGCCCATTTTGAAATTTTCTTTTATTTTTGAATTTTGTTGCACCATATCATTACTGGAGTTGAATGTTGACTTAATTTACTTATATGCTGTAAGAATATTAAATTTTTTGTTAAAATTTTACTTTAAAAAAATTTTTTTTTAAAAGTGGGCGTGGTCGATCTCCGATTTTGCTAATTTTTATTAATCATACATATAGTAACAGGAGTAATGATCCTGCCAAATTTCATTATGATATCTTCAACAACTGCCAAATTACAGCATGCAAACATTTTAAAGTACCTTCTTTTAAAAGTGGGCGGTGCCACGCCCATTGTCCAAAATTTTACTAGTTTTCTATTCTGAGTCATACTTTCAACTCACCTACCAAGTTTTATCGCTTTATCCGTCTTTGGTAATGAATTATCGCACTTTTCGTTTTTTCGAAATTTTCCATATCGAAAATGTGGGCGTGGTTATAGGCCGATATGGTTCATTTTAAACAGCGATCTGAGATGAGTGCTCAGAAACCTACATACCAAATTTCATCAAGATACCTCAAAATTTACTCAAGTTATCGTGTTTACTACGCGACTATGTTTTATACTATGTAGTGATAGTGTTGATAGTGATAGTGATGAAGTGATAGTGATATTGTTGTATGAAAAAAATGGATGAAATTGGTCTTATGTATAGCATATATCCCCTACAACCGATTATTCAGATAAGACACTTGTCGCAATTTCTACAACATTTTAACAGCTAGAAGCTTCAAATTTCACCAACTGCTTACGTAAATATAGCATATATTGTTGTCTTAAAAAATCATAGATTCGGTGGTATATATATTATATACCCCATATAAACTGTAATTTCTGCCCCCTTTTTAACGGCTTGAAGCTTCAAGGTTCATCAAATACTTACGTGATTCGTGGCCATAGCTATTTCATGCAGACCACAAAAAACGTTAAAATTTGCATCCTCACACAAAGTACCTACCTATTTTTAAACGGTTTTATTTAGCTTGAATTGGGCGGCCGTTGTCAACGAATTTTGTAATTATAATTTAAGTAACTTCCCGATAAGCTACAAGCTTTAAACTTGGAATATAGTTCACAGCCCTATGAGAATGCAACAATAAGAAAAAAACTCCGATAGGTGGCACATGGATCGAAATATTAAAAAAAATCGTATTTTTGGTCCGATTTGGCTCATATTTGGAACACATAATACATACATGAATGGAAAGCGACCTATGAAAAAAATCGCCTCCAGGTGGCGCAAGGATCGAGGTATTAAAATAAAATAATTAAACAAATTGTTTTAGGTAAACGGTTTTATTGAAAACAATACTTACTTACTTACTTAATTGGCGCTTAACCGTCTAAATTTACAATACTTACATAAAGTAATAATAATACTAAAAGCAAGAAAATAATTAGGTAGATCCTAGGTACTAGTCATAACACTCCTCATCAATCTAGGGCGTTGATCAGATAATTAAATAAAAGCGTTGGACGCGTCAAATTTCTACTGATAGTCATAAGTAAGATAAACTGAACCTTAAACAGAATCACATTTTTAGAAATCTGAAAGTTTTCCGAGCAAGGGACAACGTAGAGGATAACACATGATGCAACGAAAAAGGAAGAAGAAGACAGTGTTAAGCTGGGAGGGAGCGAAATTTTTTGGAACTATTTTTCTACTGTTTTACTAATTTATTAATAAAATGTACGCCTTTTATGGAAAAAAGGAAAGGAAAAGAAAAGGAAAGGTGTGAGCCAAAAATTTATATAAAAAAAAATGGAGAGAGAAAAGTAGAGGAAATTATATGGTAGAAGGAAAAAAAAGGGAAGAGGGAAAAGTGGAAGAGAGAGAGAGAGAGTAATAGAAAAAGAAGGGAGTAAATTTTGAGGAAAGATAGTAGACATAAGTTAGCACACAAGAGTAAGAATAACATTAAGATAAGATTAAGAGTAATGAGAGAGAGGGAGAGGTTAAGATAAATGAAAGAGCAGAAAGCGTAAGAGGAACTTCGATTCCTGACGTTTGACAAGAGACAAAAAAGGTAAAGAATTTGAGTGGGTCGACTAGGATTAACGGATAGATGCAGAGGGAAAAGAAAATAAGAGACGACGAAGTGTATAAGACAGAGTAGAAGCAGGTGGATACAGTTTTAGGATTTGGTTTTAGTTCGAAGGTAAATAAATGTTCAGTCAGATTATAGCTGTCGGATTGTACTATAAGGCTAGAAGTATTTAAAGGTTCTCTACATGTTTTCTAGATTCACTAGTGCCGTATAAAATAAATAATTTATAATCAAAAAACTTCTTATTCGTCATTTGGTAAAAGTGAATGCTTTGATTTGAAGCATCAAAACCTCTGGCGCTTTATATTTCTTTATGATTCACCTCCTTTTTCTAAAGAGCCTATCTCCTGACGCTTGGTCTTGATAGGCACATGTTGGGTCTTCGTACCGTATACCGTCAATCCCGAGTTTTCGTATTACAAGCCGCCCCACCAGTAAGGATAAGCCAATTGAAAGTATGGTATGCTACCTGCGATAAAGTTTAGAAATTTCTTTTTGCTAGAGATATGCACTCGCTATGGTAGTTTCTTGATTTCTTATGAATGCTTTTTTTGCAGCCTTCCTAAACCAAATCCCTGCATACTTATGCTGTTTTGTTCTTCTTATAGAAAGCTGCCGTGTTGTGTTGGTAGTAGCTCGCTTACATCACCGAAGGTCCTGCGGTTTACAATTTTCCAACGTGTTTATTTCTCTATTCTCGATTTGCTAACGGTATGTTATCGGTGAGGTGTAGGTTATCGATTTGTTATCAAGTCTTATAAACTTGCCATCGATAATAAAGGTTGTTATTACATTATTGTTTTATTAACTTATTATTACATTATTGTCAAAAGGCTTTCGATTATTTGTGGAAAATGTTATTATATAATATGTTAACGATTCGCTATCAAAAAGCTATCTATTAGCAATCGAAAAGTTATCGATTACTTGTCGAAAAGTTTCGTTGTTTTTATCGATTCATAATCGAGTTTTAGCGAAAAATATCGATTTATTCTAAAACATCTATGGATAAATAATCGATGGTTTATATAAAAGTTGTATTTATAACAAAGCTATCGACTTTTCATGGGGATGTTATCGATTTACTATCGATTTACTATCGACGACTTATCGGTTTGCTATGAAACAGATGGTGATATAATTTCAATCAGCCCAATTCTAAACGAAAATTCCGTGCGAGTTTTTTCCCTTCTCCCTTTCCTCCTATTCTGAACAATGTTCGAAAAAGCGGAAACCGGTAATGGAAGAAAAGTAGGTATTATGAATGTGAGGGAGAGGGAGATTTCTCTGCCATTTCATAGGAGTTCTTTCACTAGTTAAATTAAAGGGAATACATCAAAATAGTTAAAGGAAATTGGTTATTTTAAGAAAGAACATTTATTTGTACAAATTTGTGATAAAATATGTATTTACGTTCTACCACAATATTCTCACTGTTAATACAACAACAACAACAACCACAATATTCTTTATTTTAAGTCGAAAAGTATATCATAAGCAACAGAAGAGCTCTTCGTATATTTGCTGCAACCATCCAGAAATTGCGCAAGGATTTTTTAAGAAGGCTTAAATAGATTTTGGCATATGACGAAAGGCGAACTTAACTCGACTTGGCCGCCAGAAAATTGCTTTGCAGAATGAATGCAGGCAACTCCGGCGGATTTGTCTTATCCCGCCGGTGTTCTTCCTATGCTCCTCTGTTGATGTTGCTGTGGCATTAATTCATTACTCATTTCAGTGAATACCACATGAAATGCAATAATGTGCATTGTTTATACCTTATTTCTTAATTTCAAACCAATTGGCAACAATAATTAAACTTTTCAATTTTTTAAACAAAATAAGAAATGCGCAACGAAATTTCAATTGACAAAACAGCTGACTTCGAAAAATCGAAATTCCTATTCCCCAATTATTCTTCTCCCTAGGAAAAAAGAATTAGAGGAATTTTTCCGCGGGAATAAAAAAATCCGCGAGAACAAAATTCCGCAAGAATATGTAGAATTGGTCTGAATATAAAATCGGTTGTGTCTCGTAAGAAGCCGACGAACTTCATCTCAAATAACCCGAAATTAGTTGTTTCTGAGAAATTTATCTATGTTGTGGTTTAACTTCAATCCTTCGGCGAGCTCGAGTTAACTCAAAAACATCACGAATAATTGGTATTTACCACTTTAATCTCTCATCTTGCATTGCCATCGGTTTCTGAACTATGCTCCAAGTTTTATAATTCTAGCTTCAGGCAGCAATATTCGTACGGACAAACATAAAATGGACCTAATAAGGGACGCACAATACTACCAAAAATCAAGACGGGCTCGGAGCTATTATTGGTATAAATTATTACAGAAACTATTAGTTAAAACAAGCAAAAAGTTTTAGTTCGCAACTGTATGTAAACATTCAATATATAAGTTAGTAAGACTGTAACCATTGGGCGCACAACGCACTTCGGTCCTTAAAAGTTTTTAAATTTCTGCTTCCGTCATTACTGTGGCCCAAAAACTGACAGCCATAGACAAATGCTTTAGACGACTAACATGATGATGGTGCCAATAGACAGACAAACATACATTGGCCCATAAGACTGAATGCATTCATATTTAATTAATTAGATTGTAGTCAGACGCATTAGCAGCATCGTCGACCTCAATGTGAATGATCGTGCGATGATTTTAGGATCTGAATAAGAAGGCAAAAAAAAAAAAAATTGAATATATTTGTGTGTAAAATGATTGAAGTGTGTAATGTACTGGCATTTAGTTGGCCCAACACATTATTTGCAAGCACATACGCCCAGTTGGCACTCATTTCTGCTACACAAAATATTGTTATTCACTTAAGAAATATTTATTTACTTAGTACATAAATTTTATGTAATGCACCACAATGTTTATACCGTTATAGCCTTCATATACTTAACGCATGTTTTTATATAATTTTTTTTTTTTTTTTTTTTTGTGTCGGCTGATTGCAGGTACAGAAAAGTATTCATTTGCCATTAACAAACTTGTCGTCGCCTCGTGTTTTGATGTGTAGCGCTTCCGTCGGCACTGAGGGTTCTGTAACACTACAACTAAGAGACTCATCCGATTCAAATCAATCACCGGCATCAACATCTTTAGAAAATGCCTTGACCATTGGCTACCCCGATCCAGAGATGCTGGCCGATGTATTCGGTTCACTGCAGACAGCTTGTAAGTAAAAACTAAAAAAAAAAAAAATTTGATTAGCTCTCAAAAATATATACTCCATACCAATTTCAGCATTCAAGAATCACAGCAGTGCAGTAGCAACAACACCACCACCACCACCACCCACGATTGCAACAACAAATCATAATAATAATGAAATACTTGTTGGCAATATAAGTAATGGCAGCAGCAGTAGCAACAATAACAATAACCAAATATTAATCACAAGCAGCACCAGCACTAACAACACTTCCGATAGTACGATCAATAATAATAACAACATAAACAGTCCGCCGAGCAATTGTAACAACACTACCTCTGACTCAGCACCTGTTAATAAAATTACAATTAGTCGACGCAATCAAACTACCGCAACAACTACAACAGCGGCATCCGTACCAACAACAGCATCTGGCACTGGAACAACAAGCACAACAACAGCAGCAGCAGCAGCAACAACTACGTCAACGGGTAAAATATCTGTACAAACTGTATCCACAGCAACAAATACCACCAATAAAACAACCAGCAGTTATGTTAAAAATTGCTTAATACGCAGCAGCAGTTGCATCAATACAAATAACGTCACATCGTTGGCGCAAATAATGAATAATAGCAGTACGAGTAGCTCAACGTCATTATTGAATCACAGTAATACGAATAGTAACAGCAATTGTAGCAGTAATAGCAATTTTAGTTCGTCAAGTAGCAGCAACGATAGTATTGTTAGTTTAAATAGCAACAACAGCGCTGGAGGCGGTTTGAAAAGCGGTAGCAGTAGCAAAGCTAGCGGTGCGAGTGGTGTGACGAGTGTCACATCGAAGAAGAGTCGTCCCAAATTGTCCTCACCAACACGACACGGGCCACAACAATGCCAGGTAAGAAGAAGACGTTTGTTAATTAAAGTAAAGTCATCAGGCTGAAGTCTTCCAAAACTTAGTATCTGTGGCGATTATGCGTCCCGGGAGAAAAGGCTTTGAAGAGATTTACAAGGCTTATTTTGTTTTGTTGATTTTCCGACAGGGTGGATAAACGATGTATATTGGAACGATTTTCCGTCATCCCTTGTCAAATTTGGTTTCGAGACAAACCGGGTTCGGCGTTGTGCGGCGTTCTCCGAACGAAAATCATCACTGATGATGGCACAATGCCGAAACCGGTTTGTCTCGAAACCAAATTTGACAAGGGATGACGGAAAATCGTTCCAATATACTACATTAAGATTTACAAGGTATAATCGTAACAGCTGTCGACTTCTCCGTCCTGATGTTACGTTGTATAATTTTTCCCAAATTATTAAATAAATTATAAATTAAAAATTGCTTCAAATAAATGTTTTTATACATTTAAGCAGTAAGGGCAATCCCCGCTTAACTCATACAAACGTGGCATAGCTGTATTGGAAATTTTTGACCAAAATAGAAAATTTATACACTTCATTTTTCTATAGAGTAAAATGTAACATATTTTTTTTTGTGTTCCGTGGAAGGAGGAAATTCTTAATGCACTGACCGGGCTATTTAAGTCTCACTGCGAGACTCTCCGAGTGTAGAACACCCTTCTTCCATGAATGGCTACCCACTAAAACCTAACCTCCTACGGCCCGCGCAAATTCCCGTCCCTGGGACCGTGTTTAGCATTACCTCGGTACGGGTGCGCACTACATGAGCTCCATGGTTACTCTCACGTCTTCTCGTTTACTTCATATATGTGCTGACTGTATCTCATCTGTCTCTTCGGCAGGTCATGCTATTGATGACACTGCCCGGGTATAGGTCTCCAAGTATCTCTTCTACCCTCTTTCACTGATCGGAGTAGTGCCCGCATTCGAAGAAGGTGTGGCGCACATCGTCAATTTGCCCACAGTACAGGCAGCTCGGCTTATCAGCCTTGCCCATTCTCTGCAGGTATTTGCGGTATTTGCGGAAGTAACAGTGTCCAGTTAGAAACTGGGTAAAAGTATAGCTCTCGGTGTGGTCACTTCAACCATGGATTCAGTTCAGAGATGAGTTCTCTAGTGCACTTTCCTATGATGCTGTTGCTGCACTGTTCTTGCCAGCGTCGAATCGAATCTC